>NW_026712441.1:1633231-1917737 GCF_030504385.1 Musca domestica
CAACCGCAACGTAAATACCATTATAGTAAATTCACTATTGCAGGGTTAACGAGGGGGTAAGTGTGTACACGGGGCAGCAACGCAGAGGAAGACAAAAATAAGAAAAATGGTAATCTGCGCCAAGTAAGTAAAACAAATAGATAAACATCGAAGTATTAGCTATTCACAGTGTTTAGAATGATCAGAAAATATAAAAAAATAAACTAAAATGAGAGTTGTTTACATGAGGTTCTTTTTTGATAAAAAAAAAAAGTAAGTCTATAGTTTAATTCATGGTCACCATAGGAAAATACACCAAATTCCCAATTTTGGGATTATAGCAACAATGTTCAACCGTTCAGCCCAGGGCTGCCATTTTTGCCGATTTATCAACATTTTGACGATTTTTCATTCTAAAATTGAGAAATGCCGATTTTTGCCTCAAAAATTACGATATTTTAACGATCGTCGTCGATTTAAAATGTTGTTAAAGTCATTTTATTAATACACCTAAAATATGCCGAAACAAATAATATATCTGTCTTTTTTGACGAATATTCTCAATGCTATAAGTAACACCTACAAATTATACCGAATTCATAATTTACTTAAACCAATGCAGTTACTTTTTAGAAGCGTTTTGAGTAATTTCATTAAGGAGTTATAAGTGATAATATTCATTTAACTTTGTGGACAATTTCTATACCTTCAGTCATATGGCTAGATAGTATATATCATTGGATACGGCCAAATGTGCCTCATCTCTTTGGACCAAATCTGTTTCAGAACATTTTGAGTAGATCTAGCGATGTGCGTCAGTCCGACCGTCCGTCTGTCTGGCTGGCTATGCGCGTGATAACTCTCGAAGGCGGTATCTAGTTGGTCCAAACTACTATCAAACTTAGATCGTGTTCGCAGATGAGCAATATCGGTCCACTTCTTCTGGTACCTCCCTCACAAAGGATCAAAATTTTGAATATTCATAAAGATCATAAAACACGAAATTAACATCCGATTCCATTCAGACTCGGTACATCTCAATATTTCCATCAACACAAGATCTGTTATAAAGATCGGACCACATCTTCTGGTACCTCCGCCACAAAAAGTAAACATTTTGAATTTCCTTGAACTCAAAACACGCTAAATTAACATCCGATTTTATTCAAACTTGGTGCATCTCAATATTCCATCACCCAAGATATTTATAAAGATCGTAGAGATCGGACCATTTCTTCTGGTAACTCCCGTACATAGGGTTCAAGACAAACGAACAATGAAATCAAAATAAGCATCCAACTCTCTTCAAATTTCAAAAATTTGCTAAAGCAAAATCTGTTGTGAATGATATATATCTGCGAACCCCTTCTGGTACCTCACCCACAAAGGGTCATAATTTTCAATACTGTTATCTTTCATAACTTGCGAAACAAGTCAGCGATTCTTACAACTTGCTATATCTGAATATTTCTCTCAACCAAAAACCTGGGATGAACATGGAATTTGTGATTTCGGCCATACCAATATTTTGATCGGTATTAGATGAAGTATGAAATGGAATACTTCGGTCGACTATATCTGCTACTTCACGCACATTTCAACATTTTAGAAAATTAACACATATCTCATATCCAGTGAAGGAAGTAACCAATATGGGCCAAAACTGTCACGTCGCAATATTTATATCAGATTTACTTAGGCGCTATACGAAATGGACAATATTGGCCTATTTCCTTCGGAACCTCCATAGAGAGAACAAATTTTTTTAGTCTATTTTTGAATGCATAGTTGTGCATATTTATTCTCGGTTTTAGATGTAAAACACTTGTATTTTGTTATAAACCAAAAATATTTTTAAGTTAATCATATATTCTTTTCCGATTTTCACAAATAAAATGCCGTTGAACCTGATTTTTTTCTGAAAAATTGACGATTTTTCTTGAAATTTGTGTTGGCAGCCCTGGATCAGCCGCAATAATGGTCTTAGCCGCATTACAAAGGCAATCGGCTGTTTTTGGAATTGTCATGTTCTGCGATGGTGAAAAACTTCCTGAAAATTGTTTTTCATTTTAATTAAGTCCACCACATGTACATTCGAACCACCGGAACTTTTCTATTTTTTTAAATTTATTTATTATACTGTTAACTGTTGTACGGTTACCAAATACTGTGCCGCTTTTAACTTATTGTTAAACCAGTCACAAACCGCCGACATCATCATCGCACACACAATGACCTTGTCACAATGTGCTTCTCTTTTTTCTGCCGTTTCGCCGAATCGATGTTGTCTATGACAGCCACTGCTTCTTCGTCGTTGGATGTGAATGCGTTAGCCATTTGTTTGTTTGGCAGACAATTTCAACATTTTTGGCCAGAGAAAAGAGATATGGTATGCATACGTATGTATTGTTACTGTGCCTGTTTGTCGTTTATTTATTTAAGAAATGGACTGTGAATGATCTGCCCAGTAAATTTACTTAGAGCCGAGTGTGAGGTGTGGTATAGTGATGCTGTTAGGCATTTTACCAATTTCGGCAAAACGAAACTGTGTAGGCTTTCTTTGTGGAGCAGTTTTTTTTTAGCTGTTATCTTTTTGGAAGAAAATGTGCTTCTTGTTTATGGTATTCAAGTCTCGTATGCGTACAGCTCATCACCAGCATTCGTCAGGTTCGGAACGAGTCATTGTTTTTTTTTGGCTATGCAGGAATGTATGTAGATTTTGACGAAAAGGTTGCCACCAAAGTGGTTTTATAAAACAAAATACTACAAAAATAAATAACAATGTAGAGGAACAATATCGCCACCCAAGAATATTCAATTGTTGTTGTTGTTGTTTTTCTTATTCATTGATTTGCGAAAGATGTTTTATATTTCATAGCAATTTTTGACAATATTTTTTCTTATATTATACGTGCGCAAGGTGTGTTTGAATGCGTAACCGCCAACGCATGAAGTGGTATAAGTTCATATCTACAAGCCATTAAAGTTAAATTCGCCCGCCTGTCATAATCGAAATTTTGAAATTGTGCCAAGGTATTAAATATGTACGTTTTTATGATGTCTGCTAGCATTTCACTTTTAGAGATGCTGTTGAATGATTCATTGTCTGAAACATGACGTCTGATGGGTATAAAATTAAATGACATGTATTTACTTTCTTTATAGCTGCAATATAATATAAGAAATCAATGAACTTTAAAATTTGCAGTTCTGCAGAATACGTTTTTAGAACAATCGATCTTTCTTTTAAAAGCTGGCATGCAACAAGTATGATTTTGACAACGATACATATTTTTGAGTCAGTATTTTAAATACACACAAAAATGTATTATTTGCGCCTTTTATTATTTTGTATTTTGGGAGAATATTTTTATAAGATACCAGCAAGTGCCCGCTACTTCGTCATCGAAAAGTCCAGCCTTAAATTTTAGAATCGTTTTTTGTTCATTATTTTTTGAACAAAATTTACAAACAACTTTATGCATCGTACTAAGTATTCGGCTGTACTAGTTCGATAACACTTTATTAGTATTCAGGTTTTCCTTTATCGAAGGGGATAATCGAAAATGAATACTTTTTTCCACAAAAGTCTTCAAAATAGTTGTTTTGAAGTTTACCGAAAAGCACATTAGTTAAACTCCTTCTATCATCTCATAATAACAAATGACACCACCAAATTTAATTTTAGAAAAAAAACAGTGAACTCAATATTAAATTTCAGGATCTATCCATTTACTCAACGGCGAATTTAGTATAATTTTGTACTTTTCGAACAATAATAGTAGCATTCCCAATCCAGCCAAACTATATTCCAACAGTTCCTTCCTTACCAAATGACAACAAAATCACAAATCACCAACCTTGCTTTCCAAAATACTCCAGACCAATAGTCCAACGGATTGGTATTCGGAGATTTTGATGGCCATTGTGCAATGAAGCGAGGAACTTCATTTTATAACCATTCTTGGGTGGCGAGTGCTGAGTCCTGTTGGAATATTCAAGGTCTGCGGCCAAAATATTTGCGTGCCCAAGATTTTAATAACCCCTCCAGAATATTTTCGCGATAATTTTGTTTGTTTACAAACTGCTGGACAACGACTTCACCACTTTCGGCCAAGCGAAGCAAGTCTTAGCTCGAGTTCAATTTTCCATATTTGCCGAATGGAATATTGTGATGTGATGTTTAGCTCACGAGCCATTTTTCGGCCACTGTGACGCGGGCTTCGATCAAGTCTGCTTCTTTACTTTTCAAACCTTTCTATCACTATCACGCTTGAATTCCATCACGAATAACTTTTTTCTGGAAAATTCTCATCAAAATGCTTTTGTACAATGTAAAATATAATGCACTGTCACTGAATAATTTTAACAGCTGTTGGACGAGTGGCTATAAAATGACAGCAGTCCAGAAGTTGGGTGCAGTTTTTTTCATCTCACATATACACTTGTTCTTTCCTACAGTTTAAAAACCAATTTCAAAATAATCTCTATTAACAGTGGCCGTCATATCAAATCTCAGGATTTCAACTCTTTAATTCCAAATATTGTACTATTTAGTACAATATTATATATATTACGCATATTCAAGATCAGCTCCTTCTCTCAACCACAAACTTTATAAACATCCAACAGTGACATCCATATCATTTCAGGATTTCAGGTTTTATTCCTTCACCCAATTTACTACCACTTAGTACTTTTCGAACAATTATAGTACCAAAACCACCTCCATACCACATAATCACAAATACCAACAGTGATATGAATATCACATAACAGGATTTTTAGTCTCTATTCCTTCATCCAATAACAAATTTAGTACTTTTCGTACAATTATAGTACACATTAGACCACAGACGAAAACCATTAACATCTATGTCCAATTTTAAGGATTTCTGCTGTACTCCTTAACCCAATTCCAATCTTAGTACCATATTACCACCGCCAAATCTCAAACAAAGACACTATCAGAAACCCAAATATTAATTTAAGAATTTTATCTTTGTCCCTTCACTCAGTACAAAAATAGTCACCATTCGGCAATTTCGTATATATGTAGTACGCATTTCCGAAACACTTCTTATGAAACAGCTACCCTACTACCAAATTTCAGATTTTCTATAATTATCTGTTCGCCCAATATAAAATGTTTCTAAAACCAGCTCTTTATACAAACTACTACCAACTGGGACCCCCCAATACAAATTCAGATTCCTCCGTTTTTCCAAAAAATATTATAGTGGTACACGTTTTTCTGAAATCAGCTCTTTACCCACAAACCTACTACCAACAGGACCCCAATACAAATTCGTTCTAAATTTTTCAAGATCTGTTCTAAAATTTCAGTGCACAGTACAAACATTTCACCTTACTTACTGATTCTCACAAGAAATTGTATAGTTTACCCGTGAATATATACAAATGGTGCCATTTTAGAACGTATCGTAACCATTCGGATTCCGAAACCCTTTGTTGATCTTTACTGCACTTTATTTGTTACTCAGATTCGAATTCAGAATTCTAGACCAACGCAAAGTACTTACATTTTAGTACATTTTCATACGAATTCTCTATGAAATCCTATTCTAAATGTCTACTTATTCTTTGCAGAAAATGTACATTGGTCTTTTTACGCAAAGCTAGAAACCACTTAATTCGTCAATATAATGTTGTTACCACCATCTGAGCCAAAATATCAGATAATGTCAGGATTACACAATTTTTTCTAAAACTATAATTACTTTTTAGTTTCGCCTATGTGTCGAACAAAAATATTACTAACTTTCAAAAATTCAATCTTAAAATCTAATTATAATATTTTCTTCTTCTCTTGCAGAAAAATACAGCGCTTTGATATAACGTTGGTTAACAAGTGTAAGTATGAACTCTTATTGACCTTATATTAATGTTACAGTAGGTATCTATTTTTAGATTAATTCAATTCAATAATGCAACAATGTTGTATCAATATGGGAAGGTTTACATATAGGTAAAGAAGGTCCAACATTTGTTGAAAATAGGGGGATTTTATGTACTAAAATAACCCCAACTATGTGCATATGAGCTATACTAAATTATTATAATTCGCTTCATAATCTCAGAATGGTCATGCACATACATATCATATAGAATTTCCATCGATGGTTTAGCTTGTCATAAAAATTCTCCTTTAATATAGCTTTCTTTCATGTTTTTATACCGGAAGTTTGAACATCTTGCATACTCATATCGCCAAGAAAGTTTAATTTTAGAACAATTTTAACGCTTCGCCAGACAGTTATTTCTTCTCATGTATTAAGAATTTATTCTCAGCCGCTTCTTTTCATTTCTCATATCTTGGGAGTTATCAATTGTGGTTTTGCGTTGTCGTTGTATTTTGATCTTGTTTCTGTACTTTTTAATGAAATACTCTTTATGGTGATGCCGCCATCCAATCATCAAAGGCATATCTTAAATATAACAATTGCTCTACTCTTGAGAATCGTATGAAATAACCTTGGTGCTGTGGGAAATCATTGCACTTGCACTTGTTTAAGTATTTAATTTAAGTTTCCTCGTTTTCATTTAATTATAGAAGGGATAACGATGGTTTTTTGAATTTTTTTTACAAGTCCGAACTATTGTAATGGACCCCCTATCTTTAGGATGAACTTATAATAATAATAATAATGTAATACAAAACACGAATAAAATCGTTTCCCTGTTTTTTGATGTATTTGTTTCATACATAAACCACTTTAACTTTGATATTTGTTAACCGAAAAATAAGAAACAAGCTAAAAAGCAGTAAGTTCGGCCGAGCCGAACTTTGAATACCCTCCACCATTAGAACAAATTGGAAATTTTCAAAAAATAAAAACAGTTAAAAATTCTGTTAAAATCCTAAAAGTACCGAATATGACCGTTAAATTGGGGTTTATACGACGTGGACCTACATTGCTGTCATAAGCCATTGCCGTTTTCAAATTCGAACTTGAATAAACGGTGAATAATTTAGCTAAAATCATCAAAACACCGTACATAGGGAGGTACCGTTATATCGGAGCTAAACGAAGACCTGGACTTGCATAAACAATTTTCTGTTATAGCCTGTAGCATCCATTACGAACTTCAAATACGACCATCTCTTACAAATTCGGTGAGTATTGTACCTAAAATCGTCAAAATATCGAATATAGGGAGGCAGTTATATGTGGTATAGGCCCCCCACAAAGTCCTGGACCTGCATAGACAATTTCTGTCATAGGCTGTAGTATCCCTTTTCGACTTCGAATACCAATTCAAAATACCGAATATCGGAAGGTACCGTTATATGGGGGCTATACAGGAACGTGGACCTGCACAGTCAATTTTTCTGCCATAGACTGTAGTATCCACTAAGAACTTGAAATACCAAATTTGTATAATGTCGCTTAAATCATCAAATACCGAATATCGGGAGGTACCGTTATATGGGGGCAATACGAAGACGTGGACCTGCATAGACAATTTCTGTCGTAGGCTGTAGTATCCCTTTGGGACTTCGAATACCAATTCAAAATACCGAATATGGGGAGGTACCGTTATATGGGGGCTATGCGAAGACATAGATCTGCACAGACAATTTTCTGTCATAGGCTGTAGTATACATTACGAATTCCAAACACCAAATTTGAAATTATTCTGTTGAAAAATGTCGCTAAAATCATGAAAATACCGAATATCGGCGGGTACCGTTATATGGGGGCTATACGAAGATGTGGACCTGCACAGACAGTTTTCTGTCTTAGGCTGTAGTATCCATTACGAACTTCAAATACCAAATTGAAACAAACTCGGTGAATAATGTCGCTAAAACCATCAAAGTACCGAATATAGAGAGGTTCCGTTATATGGGGGACATACGAAGACGTGGACCTGCACAGACAATTTTCTGTCATAGGCTCTAGTATCCATTACGAGCTCAAATGCGTAATTCGAAACAATTCCGGCAAATAATGTTATCATGTCTGCGGCCAAAATATTTGCGTGCCCAAGGCTTTAATACACCCTCCAGAATATTTTCGCTATAATATTCGGCATTTATTCTGATGCCACGGTCGATTAATATGAGCGGAGAATGACCATCGGCTGTTATGGCCGACCACACCATCACCATGGCCGGCGTAGAAATGACAGCAGTCTGAACATGGTTGCAGTTTTTTTCATCTCCCCTTGTATACATTTGCTCGAACACCGTCTAAAGCTCTCGAAATTGTTATTGTTTACGTTCGAACGAATATGGTTTCATTTTAAAATTTTACTTTTAACACATAAACCCCTCTTCTTATTGTCATTGACGACCTTAAAAGAAATAATAAATAAATAAAAACCAATAAAATGAAATTGAACACAATTTGTTTATTTACCAATAAATAATGAAAATCATTCAGGTGTAACATGCGTCGCCGATAACTTACAACGGCATGCTACAAAAGATGGTGATATTGTGCCATCAAGCTGAAACACAAAGGAACTGATGGCTCGAATCTAAATTGGAAATAAGTAATGAATCTTTTATGGCTGGCTAATGGTGGTTACTTATGTTGCGACAGAGCCATAACGCAACAGAGTGTTCTCCTTCGTTTTAAAATGTCTCTTCAAAAGTGAAATTTGTTTTATTTTTCTGCTTCTCGGAATATTCCTCATGCTTTGATGAGGTTCATGATTTTATTATTTACAATTGAATGCCTTTGAGTGCTGTTGAGGTAAATCGCAATAATATTTTATTTCTTTTTTCGTTCGGTTAATAAAGTTCAGTTCTTTTTGATATAAGAAACCAATATAATCATCAATATTTAATATTTCCAAACGATTGAACAAGTCGTTTTGAAGTGAGTGAATTGGAACGAAAGAATACGTTATTTTTTTATAAAAATAAATATTTTTTTTCATTCCTCTGTGATTTAATTTTATAAATGATTGATTTTAAGTTTATTTCTAAAAAATTGGTATTTTATTTATTTTTAGTATGCGGATTTTCCAAAAAAAGAAGTGTAATGCCTTTACATGATTATTGTAGTTGCAATTTTAAGTGCGCAATATGCTAATAGCACCAGAACATATTCTAATGCTTATTTTAAAAATTACACAGATGTTATTGTAATTAGTTCGTATTTTGCATAGAAATTAGTTCATTACATCTACGAGCAGACACCGAAGCTTTTAAAAATGTAACGAAATTTCAGTAACAAGGGAACTTGTCAAAAATCTGTTTTGTAGCAGTGCAGGAGCTCATTGACACTGCATTACTCCTTTTTGGTATAATTGGTCTAACATAATTACTATGAGGCTACATCCTGCTCCCGATAGCCTTCTGTATGCCAGTGTTGAAGCAAAACTCTATTATGATGTGCAATTATATTTGTAAAGGTAGAATTGCAGACATTTGATGAAATTTTAGATATACCCCTGGTTTAGGAAGTCTGATAGCTCAACATATTCCAGAAATAAATGCAATGGTCATAGAATGGAGCAACACACATTCATTTGGTTTTCTCTCTACACTAGTTCATGTGATTGGATATGTGTGGTGCAAGTATTTTCTCATTTGTGGTCATTCATATGCAAAACGAGCAACCCAAAAAAAAGCGTTACATCAAAATGAAGCAAATTTGCTTACATATGAATATGGAAACATTTCCAGAATTGTTATGGCCGTTTGTTTTAGTTATGGCCATAATGATTTTTGGTTTGTTTACACAATTTTGCTTGCATAAATTCGGATTATATTTTGGTATTTGTGGAAATATCGTTAGTTGGTTGGTTATGGTAAATAGTTGGTAGTAGTAGAACTAATATAGCGGTGGCCTATATATGGAAGCAACCTATATAGAAATTTCGTAAAATCTCTAAGCATGGGTCCCAGACCACCTAAGAACACATTTATTATATTAAGTTCGTCATTCCATTTGTGACCTATCGAAATAATAATTTCAGACATAACAAAGTACATATATTGTTGATCAGTATATATTTTCTTGATCAATATATATATTCTTGATCAGAATATTTAGCTCTGTCGGTCTGTAGAGTCACGGTAGTGTCAAACGAATAAAGATAGGAAGTTAAAATTTTGCTCCGATCAGTCTTTTGTCTGCAGGCAGGTCAAGTTCGAAGATGGCAAGTATCGGCCCACGATATCGTATGGCCTGCCCCACACCAAATGATGATTGCATCCAAATTTGTCAATGAAATTGCCTGAAAATCTACAAAAGGAGCTCCTTCTGAGTACCCTAGAAGAGTATTGTCTATATAGGTGCACGATATCCCATATCCCCCCAATGATTCCTCCCTATATTCGGTATTTTGATGATTTTAACTACATTTTTCAATTGAATTGTCGAAAAATCCATACTAGAAGTTCTTTTAAGCACTTTACCACCTGGAAGAGAAATTTCTATATATGTCCACTATATCGTATAGCCCACATTTCGTTTTGAGTAATGGGAACTACTATGACAGTCTATGACAGAAAATTGTCTATGCAGGTCCATGTCTTCGCATAGACCCAAGTATCAGTACTTTCCTGTATTCGGTATTATGACGATTTTAGTGCAATATTCACCGAAATTGTTGGAAATTTCGTATTTGAAGTTCCTAGTAGGTACTACAGCCGGTGACAGAAAAAATATAACGGTACCTCCCTATATCCGGTATTTTGATGATTTTAGCTACATTATTTACCGGATTCGTATTTGAACATGGCTGGAACAATGGCTTATGACAAAAGTTGCCTATGCAGGTCCATGTCTTCGTATATACCCCAATAGGGTAAGTGTACCAGTAGTCGGCACTTTTAGGATTTTCGCGTTTTTAATCGCTCACCATTCTGAGTGGAACTTTTCAATTATTACTAAGTTAATTTATTCAGATTCGAAATTTTGTATAGTTTTTACAATAATAAATAAAGTTTTAATAACTTTTTATTAAATTTCATAAATTTATAGTTTTATTAAAACAATGCTTTTTTGCCAGTAGTCGGCACCACTTGCCAATTGTCGGTATGGCATGTTCCAACAGTCGGCATACCAAATTTTTGTAAGCATAATTAATAATAATAATAAATTAATTCATTAAAATATAATATTTTTGTTTAGTTAAACTGATTCGACGTCTTTATTGTACTTTTCTTAAGAATATGAATTGTTGAGGACCTTCAAATTTAAATTTTATTTTTATTAGAATAAATCTTCTTTTCTTAGCGAAATTGTACACAAAGATAGCTGACAATATATTTGAAGTAAACAAAATACATTTAGTTATAATAGTTTCATTTATATGGGCTTAAAAATAAAAAGTACCGACTACTGGGACATGCCGAACTTAGGCACACTTACCCTATAAGGTTTATTTATTTATTTATTTTTTTTTTTTTTTTTAAATTTCCAAATTCGTTCTAAATGGTGGAGGGTATTCAAAGTTCGGCTCGGCTTTTTTACTTGTTCCTAATTATACTTTGTAATTTTTTTACTTTTGTGTGAAAAATACCAACATTTTCATTCTACCTCGAAATAAAATCAATCAAAAAAATTTTATCTGAACAAGTTAATTTCAGTTGTGGGGTTCCCCAGGAATCTATTTTGTCACCCCATTTATACAACATTTTTATATACGTTTTGCCCCATATCGACATTGATTCTACAGGGATCCTATATGCTGATGATTCCTTGCTATATGCTCACGGTGAATCGCCACTTACTGCACTTACTAAAGTTAGGCACCATTTAGATAAAGTAAAGACTACATTCGGTACAAATTGATTTAGGTTGAACTGATTGATCTGGAAATTTCAAATGTTTTTTTATTGGGTATCTGCTGGTGGCTTGGATTAATATGAAGAAGTGGGTTTGAAAATGGGTGCAGCAAGCCTACGAAAGGTACTAAATGGTAATAAACTTTGTATTTCGGTAACGGATAGTGCTTGAAATGTGAAATTTGGCATTAGGGTCACTGTTAGTGTTTAGGGCTGAGATTTGGAGTAGATGGTACTAAATTAGGGTCTTAGGGACTTAAAGAAGTGGTTTCGAAAATGTATACTATAATTGTGCGAAAAGTACTGAATAGAATCCTCAAAATTAATATTGAAGTATTTTTTGGTATCTGGAATTGAAATATGGGTTGGTTTTGGGCATTGTACTAAATAGTACTAAATTTGGATTACAGTTAATGTCTAGGATGGAGAGATGTAGATTGTGTTGGATATGCAGATTAGATGTTATCAAATTTGGTTTCCAGTGAAGCGATAGAGCTGAAATTTTGAAATTTGATATTTAGGTCACTTTTTCTAGAGTTTACATATGGAGAGTTTAAAATACAATACAATTGAATGTGGTCCCTGTGTGCAATGGTTTTACTCATATCCTCCTCTATAAACTTCAAAATGAACGATATTTAGGCTTGTGGTGGATAGCATTGTACATCCAACCGATCTCACTGGTATTTGCAGTTTAAAGTAGAAAGCGTTCGAACATTAAATCCAGAAAATGTTATTTACAAATGTTTTCTTTACCTCATGGTGGAGAGTATTTGAAATTTAGCCCCTGCGAATATAACATTTTGTTACTTACTTATTTTTTTAATTTTAGGTAAAAAAATGTCTGTGAATTTCTATTCTGCGTTTCCATACATGTTCTTGGTTCTCATCATAGTGCATTTAATTCAGTATTTTTTTCTTTTGAACAAATATGTTTCAAAATTTCCGTTGGAAAAAAACACATTGCACTATTGAATTATGTGTGGAATTCACTTCATGGATATATGTGTATAAGGTTGGTTCTAATTTATTTCAAAGTTCTATTGAGAAAATTTTTTAAATAATCAATCCGAAAGAAATTTTCTTTTATAAAAATATCATTAATGAAAATCAACGTTAATATGAAAGGACAAAGATCGATGGTTACCATTGCAAAAATTCAATTTCAAATATTGTTACTATTATGATGTAGTTTGTAGTTTGTCGACAAAAAGCACATGTTGATTTTAATTTATAATTCTAAATATCGTAGCAAATTGATTTCGGGTTTTTAAGGAGAACATCAACCCATACTAATACATAATAATTCAACCAAAAAAATGCAATATTTATCTCCCTTTACATTGCGTTGTTGTTTTATGAAATATGATTTTTATAGCAAGTCTCCGCAATGTTATAGAATTCTTGCACAAATGAAAACGTACAGATGCTTGCATTCATTTACTTATTTTAAATGCATGGCAGAAATTGGGTTTAATGTTATTTTTTCATTTTGCAAAATATTAAATCCAAAATATGTTATCGGTGAAAATAACTATGTTCATATGTTTTTATACCCTCCACCAGACATAGTATTTAGGGAATAATAAGTTTTGCATTCCGTTTGTAACTCATCGAAATAATAATTTTAGACATTAAAAAGTACATATATTCTTCATCAGCGTAAAATTCTAAGACGATTTAGCTCTGTCCGTTCGTCCGTCCGGAAGGCTAAAATTGTTCACAAATCAGTCGTTTGTCTGCAGACAGGTCAAGTTCGAAGATGGGCTATATCGGTGCACGATATCGTACTACTCCCATATAACGGTACCCTCCGATATTCAGCATTTTGATGATTGTACTCAAATTTTTCAATGCAATTGTCTGTAAATCCACAAAAGGAGTTCCTACTGAGTATTTTACCCCCTGGAGGAGTATTGTCTATATATAGGTCCACGATATCGTATATCCCCATTTTAACGGTACTTCCCTATATTCGGGTTTTTGATAATTTTACTTATATTTTTCAATTGAATTGTCTATATAGATCCACGATATCGTATGACCCTCCGATATTCGGTATTTTGATGATTGTAGTAAAATTTTTGAATTAAATTGTCCGAAAATCCACAAAAGGAGTTCCTTCTGAGTACTTTACCCCCTGGAAGAGGAATGTCTATATATGTCCTCGATATCGTATAGACTCCATTTAACGGTACCTCCCAAGATCCCGTATTTTTAAGATTTAGCGACATTATTCACCCGAGTTGTTTTATATTTCGTATTTAGAGTTCGTATTGGGAAGTGCAGTCTATGACAGAAAATTTTCTATGCAGGTCCCGGTCATTATATAGGCTCCATACATCGATACCTCCCTATATTCCGTATTTTGATGATTTTTAGAAGATATTTCGATGTTAGATTTTTAGATTTTAGAAAATTTTTCTCTTTTGCGACCATCTTCAAATATAAGAAGTCTCTCTGTATCTCCAAATCTAGATTCATCTATATTATTTGCTTGTCTATGATATTTGGCTACATTCTTCAACGAAATCATTTCGCCTGTAAGTTATTTTCAGCGTTTCGGTAGAATGGAAATGTTGGTATTTTTTCACACAGAAATAGTGGTCCATTCTACACGCTGTCGTAACCTCTAACTTCATGCGAGATTTCGTGATTTGGTTTCTATTTCTGACCTTTATAACGACTGCAAAAACTGGAACATTTTTAATTTTTGATCCATCGCATCCAAAATCCGCATGCGATAAAAAAATATGAAAAAAATATCACAAAATCTATGTCAAGAGGGCATTGAGAAAAATGGTCAAAATCGGTCCAGCCATTTCTGAGATATAAGCATTCTAATTAACATCCCTTTCCTTTGTATATACACATTGTATATATTTCGCTATATATCCGATATATTTACTATCGGCATCAACGTAACAGTCAGAATTGAATTGTTCGTTTATTTGTGATTTTTTGGGATTAAAAATATTTTAATAGAAAATTTGACTTTTATTTAACACAAATACTATGGTCTATTTTACCCACTAAATATTACGCGATGACCCTCAAAATTGGAAGGCTTCTGCCCAGTCCTAAGCTCTAGCCCCATGCTAACTTCCACTTCGATTGGTCTATAACTTTTTGAAAAAGTCTTCTGATGATAATTTTTATAAATACTATCTAAAGATTAAAAACAGAAAACGCAACACAAAAATAAACTAATTTTAATAAAACTAAAACTAATCATAATAGATTGAAGTGTTGTCAACTTCCTTAATTTGTCTTATATTTGTATATTAAATTTGTTTAAAATTTCATATCTATGTTGTATATTAAATTTGTTTAAAATTTCATATCTATGTTGTATATTAAATTTGTTTAAAATTTCATATCTATGGGAGAGATCATATTAACTTGCTCTTTTGTTAACCGCAATGTTTAATTATCTTCAAATACTTCATTAATAATGAAAGCAATTCATTTGCTTTCATTGGGAATTCCAATAAATCTATTCAATGATGATGTTATCGAGATCCCATAATACTTCCACATACATTAATCAAAATTCTTGATTGCCATCGAATGAATTAACTGTGGTCAGGTTGTAGGTTTTGTGGCTAAGGATATCCTTGTCGCAGAAACAGAAATGAAACATTTCGTCACATTCGAAAAGTTAATTTTAAATTCACTTAATTTCATTGGTCATGGTTGGAGGTAGTAAAATCAATTTAAATTATTGTTCTTTCTTTGAATTTTAAAAATTGTATTGTAATTTGGGTTGCATGAACAAAAAAATGTAATTGTTGAAAATTAAATAATATTTTTTATGCGTTAATAAACCAAATAAATTTTTCATTAGGGGTTTGAGTGCTCGCAAACATTTTGTTTGCTGTCCTTTCTTATGTACAGTGGAAATGTAGTCTTACTTACGATATAGCGGGTGACAAAAATGTACTTACCTAAAATGAAGAGAGAAAGGTGAAAATGTTTTTTATTAGTAAATTCAGTAATAAGAAGGAAAAGGCAACCAAGAATAATATTAAATTAATTTCACAAAAGTTTGTTTTGAAAAATCCCAACTTTCTGAGAGAATTCAAAAAAAGTCATTTTTAAAATACCAAATTTAACAAGTAAGCAAAGGCAATAGTCGTGCGGGGCCGACTATGTAATACCCTACAACACTAAAATATTTTAGAAGCCACCTTATGTCCAAATCCATATTGGAAATATAAATTAGGATTTTGACTAGGGACATTTGCCCAATATTTAAGCACTCCGTCATACTGTTAGTTGTAGTGGTCCATTTTCCATCCAAAATGCTGGAATTTCTCCCTTAACTCTCTTCTCAGGGGTGTAGATTGGCTTCAATTGTGTGATCAGAAAAACATTTCTGTTTTTGGTTAATTTGAACCCCTAAATATTTTGTAATCATCTCCCAAAGGAAGAAGCCCCTCTGTATCTCCAAATTTGGACTCATCTATATTATTTGCTTGTCTACGATATTTGGCTATATTCGTCAACGAAATCAGCAGAAAAAAGAAAGGTGTTCGCCTTTTGTGTATTTCGGATATCGCCTGTAAGTAATGCTGGTATTTTTTCACACAAAATTAGTGGTTTATTGCACCCGCTGTCCTGAACTCTAACTTTACGCGAGATTTCGTGTCCTCTGGTTTCTACTTGTTACCTTTATAACGGCTGCAAAATCAGAAAAAAATTTTAGTGTTTGGTCTGACCCACATCTTATACCCATGCAAAATTTCGTAAGGATCGGGCCATAAATGCGATCTGTATATGATATCCTGATATCCTAACAACTTAGTTTTGTTAGCTGTAGAAATATTACCAAATGTTTAATTCAAAATGAAAATATGCAAAAAATATGACAAAATGGAAAAAAATGTTACAAAATAAATATTTTCATCTTTAAAGAGATATTTGTATGCGTTTTTTAGACGTTTTTCCTTTCCTGCCAAGAGGCCATTCTGAATTAATGAGAACTGTCGAAATCAGTTCAGCCGTTCTCGACATATGTGAGATCTTTCAAGCATATCTTCTTTGATAGACATATATATCGCATATATTTGCTATATATTAGATTTTCTGGATCTTAACATCAATGTAAAGATCAGAAGTAACCTTGTCATGGCTTTGAGATTTCGCCGGGATTTAAAATATTCGCGGTTTAATGAAAAATTTGAATTTTTCAACAAAAAAGATATGGTCTATTTTACTCGCTAAATATTATCCGATGACCACCCAAACTGGTAGGCTTCTTCCCCGCCCTAAACTCTAGCTACATGCGAAATTCCGTCGATTGGTCTATAATTGTGACCTGTATAGCTACTGCAAAATCCGAAATTTTTTCAGTAATTGGTCCATTTCAACCACTAAACATTTGGCGATCATCTGCAAAAGAAATAGGGTTCTATTCTGACCCTAGCCCCACCTTCGTGCAAAATTTCGTGAAGATCGGGCCATAATTGCGACCTGTAGAGTGATTACAAATTAACATGGACAGACGGACAGACGGACGGGTTCTATTCTATAGGGTTCTATTTCGTGAAGATCGGGCCATAATTGCGACCTGTAGAGTGATTACAAATTAACATGGACAGACGGACAGACGGACAGACGGACGGACGGACATAAATAGCTAGATCGACTCAGCTCGGCGAGATAGGAAGATTCATATATACTTTCCTATGTGGGAAATCACTATATTGTGGTGTTACATAATTTTTGGCCCAATCAAACTTATAATACCCCCAACACATAGTGTTGTAGGGTATAATAAAAATATGTCACAAAATACTACAAAATCTATATTAACATCATTATTGATATATTTTTCTGAGATTTTTTTTTAGATTTTATACTTTCATGTTAAGAGGGCATTCTGAATTGACAAAATTTGTCAAAATCGGTCCGGATATTCTTGAGATATAAGCATTTTAACTAACATCCCCTTCCTTTGTGTATACACATTATATATATTTCGCTATATATATCCGATATATTTACTATCGGCATCTACGTAACGGTCAGAATTGACCTTTGTGATTTCGCCGGGATTAAAAATATACGCGGTTTAATAGAAAATTTGACTTTTATTTAACACAAATAATGTGGCCTATTTCACCCACTAAATATTACCCGATGATCATCAAAATTGGAAGGCTTCTGCCCAGCCCTAAGCTCTAGCCCCATGCTAACTTCCGCTTTGATTGGTCTATAATTGCGACCTGTAGTGCAACTGCAAAATCAAGATTTTTTTCAGTTTTTGGTCCATTACAACCCCTAAATACTATGCGACCATCTCCGAAAGAAATAGGGTTATATTCTGACCTTATCCCAACCTCCATTCTAAATTTCGTGAAGATCGGGCCATAATTGCGACCTGTAGAGTGATTACAAATTAACATGGACAGACGGACGGACGGACATACATAGCTAGATCGACTCAGCTCGACGAGCTAGGAAGATCTATATATACTTTCCTATATGGGAAACCAACATTTCGAGGTGTTACATAATTTTTGGCCCAATCAAACTTATAATACCCCCAACACATAGTGTTGTAGGGTATAAAAACATTTTGGCCCAAATAGCAAACGTGTATATTGAATATTTTGATAAGAGATTCTTTTTACTTTCCAAAGATTAATTGACCTAAACATTTTAATTTAGAAATTTTGAAAAAATTCCATTTCAGGATCCTAAAAAGACATCCATATATGAATGATATCTTTGATTAAGCATTTCATTGCAGAAATTTAAAAAAAAAGAGTTTCCGTTTTTTAAGAAACAAGTTTCGTCCGGTAGGCCGACCATTTGATACCCTACAACACTACAATTTGTGGTAAAATTTCTACAGATCTGAAACGCTTTTGACTAGAATGAAGATTCACCTAAGAAGCATCTCCGTATCTACTACATAATAAAAGCAAATGTTAAACGTAATTTTCTAATTGGAAGAATAGGAGGATCTATACATAACATCGTATGTGCAGGACCAATATTTCGAGGTTTTGCATATTTTCAGCCCAATCAAACTTATAATACCACTAACATATAGTGTTTCAGGGTATAAAACTATATTTCCTTTTAGTAGGCCGATATATTTGATTTTACACTTACTCTAACAAAGACCAAGAATGTCGGTTTTAGAATGGGTTAGAGTCGGTCGGTTAGAGAATTGTTGTAATTCAATATATTTACCCTTTGTGGAAGAGATCCAAAAAGAGTGCGCCAATATTAATAATTTTTGCGCCTGAGATAATATGCCTTATGTAAATATTTAAATTTACTATTTTTATACTCTCCTCCTAGCCAAAACGTCTCTCATCGAAATGACGGCTTTAGATCCTATGTCTCTTTGGACCAAATTCGTTTCAGGACATTTAGAGTCGATCTTGGGTTGTCCACGATAAATCTTGAAAGGGGTAGCCGATGGTAATGTTATTATCAAACTTAGATCGACATCGGAGATGCGCAATATCATTCCACACCTTTAGAGCCCCTCCTCCATATAGGGTCTATATTTTGAATGACAAGATATATGTCATTTATCGATAAAACCGATGGACACTATTAACTTGTTTTTTTTTTTTTTAAATTGATAAACTTTTGTGGGAGAGGTATCAAAAGAAGTGCGGCGATATTGTCCATATCCGAACTCGATCTTAGTTTTTCAAAAATATTATAATGTACCGCATTTAGATCGGTTTGGATACTCCCTTTGAGAGTTATCGTGTGCACCAGCCGACTAGACAGACGGACGTAGGGACATGACTAAACCGACTTCTAATGAAAATATTTTATCTTATATTCGTAATGATAATATTTTATCTTATATTCGTAATGATACGAAATTTGTTTCGAAAATTATCTTGACTGAGGAAGGCCCATGTCCAACACAGTTGCTATGTCAACAAGCAAAATTGTAGCATGTGTGTCTCGGAGACTCCAAGTGTTATTTTTGAAAAGTCTCTCCATTCTCAACGTCAATGGATGACTAAGATTTTTTATGGTTGGAGTATAAAGTCTATGCTATTAGCCTACTGTCCATTCAATATTTCAAGAAATAAGTCCTATTGAGAACATAGGGTAGTCACTTTGCGATTTTGTTATGCAAAATTTCATATAAATAATGTAGTATTGGGGACCATTATTCACCTTTATTATGAAATAATCATCAGATCGTTTATCTCATAAAAAATGACATTTTACTTTGAATAGCAAAATAAACTTTTTATATTTTAGTTAAAATATCAACAATAACAGACATTTTATCAAAAATTTTCCATGACCTAAAAATTGCTTAAAAGTAACCCAAAGAAGTTTACAGTGGAAAACACAATATACCAAATACTCCATAGCTTGGACGTACAGGGTGCCTCCCTCGAATAACTATTTTATTTTAAAAATTTATCATATTGATAGTTGGGCCACCAGAAATGGTTGTAAGAATAATTTCCGTGAAAGTCCCTGCCTCATAGTCCAGAGTACAAAATCTTCATGTGTCGGCAAAGAAAAAAGTCTTTGAGTTTCTTTGTCTTTAACCTAAACGTTTCTTAAATAAATTATTTCTTTATCCATGGTTACAATTAAATACAACTTTTACTTCAAATTCCTCGGCAGTACCAACTTTTTTGTCATTTAAAGACAATACCTTTCTCAGGGCAAGAAAAAAAAAAGAAACTGGGTATATATGCACAAGACAGTGTTGAAGCTTTGTTTAAAGATAATTGAGAGTGAGGTATAATGGACACGTTTTAATGTTTGTCGTTGGTCGTTATCTAAGTCGTGGTTGTTGTAAGTCTGACTGTTTTGTGGTGGTTGTTGCCGCCTTTAACATTGTTGGCGTTGTCATAGCCATCGTTGGCATTTAAGATCTAACCATTCATAATTGTTTACTGCTTTGCAAAATGTTGCTAAGACCAACAATGGTGGGGCAGCATCAACACCTTCTACATCCATACTTCATCATCCATCCAGCCAAGCCATCTATCTCGGATGCGATGACAGCAACAAACAATAACCAAGGAATAATGTGGATAACATTTTTTTGTTATTTCTAATGCCGGTGCCGTCACCAGGTTTTGTTGTTGTTGTGTTTTCTACTGTCCGCGGTAATGTTGTTGACAATGACAATACTGCAGCTTCAGGGGCACCAACACAAACAATAATATGCTTAGCATTGTTTGCTGATGCTGCTGTTGTTGCGGTGGCGTTGGTTGCTGATAATAATTTTTAATAAAATAAGCGGAAACCCCATTTCACTCACATGTTATGCATGCATTATTGTCTTCCTGTGTCCGTCACTGTTGCTGGTGACACAGATGTGAATGACAACCAGAAAGTGAATAGAATTATTAATCGTTGCCAGCAAAGATGTTAGATGTAAAGGATGTGTCAGGTTCCACAATTAACACAGAAGATCTGATTTGAATATTAATGTTTGAGTTTTATGGTATGTTTATATATATGAGGGTTAACCCACTGGATTTGGATTTAAATTGTCATACCCATTACTTTTACTTCAAATAAATCCTCTCAAAATAGGTTAACCCTACAAAAAGTTCTAACGTAAACATGGCATTAGATCGATATATTTTCTACAACAAGTTAAAAAGTAACAGTCGGTATTGCCGCAAGAGATATACCCTCAGCCTATGTTCGATTATCTAAATATATTTTGACTAGTGTTAAGGTTATTCAAACGTTTGACCCTCTATGGAGCAGATCCCGAAGGAATGGGCCAATATTGCCCATTTCCTATCGGACCCAAAATATGATATAAATATTTCGACAGATGTGCCAAGTCTAAATGGAATCGGATGTTAATTTGGCGATTTATGAGCTTCATGGGTACTCAAAATTTCAATATTTTGTGGGGGAGGTACTTGATGGAGTGGACCGATATTGTCCATTTTCACACCTGTCCTAGCACTGTTGCAAATATAAGGATTCGCAAAGTCGGAGCAAATTCGGATTAGTCTTTCTCTTTCTGTGGAATTTTTTTTTTTTTTTTTTTTTTTTTTTGAAAATTTCAACCTTTTGTGGGGGAGGTACCAGAAGGAGTGGGCCGATATTGTTCATCTTAACACCAGACCTTGGGTTAATATAAATATTGGGATGTGTGAAATTTGAAGACAATCGGACTCTTACATAACATTTTATGAGAGTTGTAATTATTCAAAATTTTGACCATTTGTGGGGGAGGTACTTGATGGAGTGGACCGATATTGCCCATTTTCACACCTGACCTAGCACTGACGCAAATATTAGGATTTGCAAAGTTGGAGCAAATTCGGATTATCCTTTCTCTTCCTGTGCAAAAAATATATTTTTTGAAAATTTCGACCTTTTGTGGGGGAGGTACCAGAAGGAGTGGGCCGATATTATTCATCTTAACACCAGTCCTTGGGTTAATATAAATATTGGGATGTGTGAAATTTGAAGACAATCGGACTCTTACATAACATTTTATGAGAGTTGTAATTATTCAAAATTTTGACCATTTGTGGGGGTGGTACTTGATGGAGTGGACCGATATTGCCTATTTTCACACCTGACCTAGCACTGACGCAAATATTAGGATTTGCAAAGTTGGAGCAAATTCGGATTACCGTTTCTCTTCCTGTGCAAAAAATATATTTTTTGAAAATTTCGACCTTTTGTGGGGGAGGTACCAGAAGGAGTGGACCGATATTGCCCATCTCCGAACTCGTTCTAAGTTTGACAAAAATATTACGTTGTAGCTAATTTGGACCAAATCGGATACTCCCTTCGAGAGTTATCGTGCGCACCAGCCAGCCAGACAGACAGACAGACAGACAGACGGACGGACGGACGGACATCGCTAGATCGACTCCAAATGTTCTGAAACGGATTTGGTCCAAAGAGACCTAGGGTCTAAAACCGTTATTTCGACTAGGCACGTTTTGGCCGTATCAAATGATATATACCCTCTGTAGCCATATGGCTGAGGGTATAAAAATTAAAATATGTACATATTTCAAAATCAAAGATAAATGAAATCAATGGTTAAATCAGAATATTTTCTAGGAATACCTAAAAACTGGTTAAAGTGTTATTTCCTTCTCTTAGCATTTTTTTATTAAACAAGTTAAAAAGTATCAGTCGGTATTGCCGTCAGATATATACCCTCAGCCTGTGTTCGATTATTTAAATATAATTTGGCTAGTGCTGCAATTATTCAAACGTTTGACCCTCTATGGAGTAGGTTCCCAAGGAATGGGCCAATATTGTCCATTTCGTATCGGACCCAAAAATATGATATAAATATTCCGACGATCCTTGTATGGATAATATCGACTCACTCCTTCACTTTATATGAGATATGTAATAATATTTAGAAAGTATTAAAATGTGCGTGATTTACAAGATAGAGTCTACCGAAATATTCCACTTTTATACTTCATCTGATACAAATAAAAAATATTGAGCGAAATATTGGCCAAAATTACAAGAAAGGATATTTATGTCCAATTTTATGCTAAATCATAAATACCGATAAATTTCATATTCATATCAGGTTTCTTATTGAGAGAAATATTTGAGAATAGAAAGTAGTAAAGTATTGCTAAATTGTTACGAAAGTTATAACAGATATAATTATTGAAAACAGATCTTGTTCTAGCAAAAATATTTGAGTGTGTGAAATTTAAAGAGAGTTGGAAATTTATTTCGCTTTATTTGAGAGTTTTGTTTTTCAAAATATTGAACGCTATGTATGGGGGAGAGGAAATGGTTCAATCTATACCACCTTTATAAGAGATCTTGTGTTGATAGAAATATTGAGATGTGCCAAGTCTAAATGGAATCGGATGTTAATTTGGCGTTTTATGAGCTTCATGGGTATTCAAAATTTCTACACTTTCTGGGGGAGGTATCAGAAGGAGTGGACTGATACATCCCATTTTAGCAGATCTTGGGTTTATAAAAATATTGAAATGTGTGAAATTTGAAGACGTTCGGATCCTTACATTACAGTATTTAAGAGTTATAATTATTCAAAATGTTGACCCTTTGTGGGGGAGGTACTTGGTGGAGTGGACCGATACTGTCCATTTTCGCACATGACCTAGCACTGATGAAAATATGAGGATTTGCAAAGTTCGAGCAAAATCGGATTATCGTTTCACTTTTTGTGCAAAAATATTTTTTGAAAATTTCGACCTTTTGTGGGGGAGGTACCAGAAGGAGTAGACCGATACATTCCGTTTTTGCACCAGACCTTAGGCTAATAAAATTATTGGGATGTGTGGAATTTGAAGACTATCGGACTCTTATATCACATTTTATAAGAGCTTTAATTATTCAAAATTTTGACCCTTTGTGGGGGAGGTACCTGATGGAGTGGATCGATATTGTCCATTTTTGCACACAACCTAGCACTGATGAAAATATGAGGATTCGCAAAGTTCGAGCAAAATCAGATTATCCTTTCTCTTTCTGGGCAATAAATTATTTTCTTTGAAAATGTTGACATTTTGTGTGGGAGGTACCAGAAGGAGTGGACCGATATTGCCCATCTCCGAACTCGATCTAAGTTTGACAAAAATATTACGATGTACCAAGTTTGGACCAAATCGGATACTCCTTTCGAGAGTTATCGTGCGCACCAGCCAGCCAGACAGACAGACAGACAGACGGACGGACGGACGGACATCGCTAGATCGACTCCAAATGTTCTGAAACGGATTTGGTCCAAAGAGACCTAGGGTCTAAAATCGTTATTTCGACTAGGCACGTTTTGACCGTATCAAATGATATATACCCTCTGTAGCCATATGGCTGAGGGTATAAAAAGGTCTTTCGAAAAATGGATAAAATTAGCCTTATTCAACCACAGCCAAAGATTCGGATGAGATTTGTGATTTTAATATTTTTTACGATTTGGTCTAAGTTGGTACGAATATTGTATAATCTTTTTATACCCTCAGCCATATGGCTACAGAGGGTATATATCATTTGATACGGCCAAAACGTGCCTAGTCGAAATAACGGTTTTAGACCCTAGGTCTCTTTGGACCAAATCCGTTTCAGAACATTTGGAGTCGATCTAGCGATGTCCGTCCGTCCGTCCGTCCGTCCGTCTGTCTGTCTGTCTGTCTGTCTGTCTGGCTGGCTGGTGCGCACGATAACTCTAGAAGGGAGTATCCGATTTGGTCCAAACTTGGTACATCGTAATATTTTTGTCAAACTTAGATCGAGTTCGGAGATGGGCAATATCGGTCCACTCCTTCTGGTACCTCCCCCACAAAAGTTCGAAATTTTCAAAAAATTTAGTTTTTGCACAGAAAGAGAAACGGTAATCCGATATTGCTCCAACTTTGCAAATCTTAATATTTGCGTCAGTGCTAGGTCAAGTGTGAAAATGGACAATATCGGTTCACTCCATCAAGTACCTCCCCCACAAATGGTCAACATTTTGAATAATTAAAACTCTCATACAATTGATGTAAGAGTCCGATTGTCTTCAAATTTCACACATCCCAATATTTAATGTAACCCAAGGTCTGGTGTTAAGATGGAATATATCAGTTCACTCCTTCTGGTACCTCCCACACAAATGGTCGAAATTTAAAAAAAAAATATATTTTTTTGCACAGAAAGAGAAACGATAATCCGATTTTGCTCAAACTTTGTAAATCTTAATATTTGCGTCAGTACTAGGCTAAGTGTGAAAATGAACAAGATCGGTCCACTCCTTCTGGTACCTCCCCCACAAAGGGTCAATATTTTCAATAATTAAAACTCTCATACAATTGATGTAAGAGTCCGATTGTCTTCAAATTTCACACATCCCAATATTTAATGTAACCCAAGGTCTGGTGTTAAGATGGAATATATCAGTTCACTCCTTCTGGTACCTCCCACACAAATGATCGAGATTTTCAAAAAAAATATATTTTTTCTGCACAGAAAGAGAATCGATAATCCGATTTTGTTCCAACTTTGCAAATCCTGATATTTACGTCAGTTCTAGATCAGGTGCAAAAATGGATAATATCGGTCCACTCCATCAAGTACCTCCCCCACAAAAGGTCGAAATTTTGAATATCTATCAAGTTCTTAAAACACTAAATTAACATCCGATTCCATTCAGAATTAGCACGTCTCAATATTTTTATAAACGCAAGATCTTTTATAAACATGGTAGAAATCGGACCATTCGTTCTGGTACCTCCCACACAAAGGATGACAGTTTTGAATAATCAAAACGAGGAAAGAATCCGAAATAAACATCCGGTTCTCTTCATGTTACACACGTCCCATTATTTCTACTAACTCAAGATCTGGTGTGAAGATGGGGTATATCGGTCCACTCCTCCTGGTACCTCCCCCACAAAGGATCAAAATGTTGAGTATCACGAGCTCATAAAACGCAAAATTAACATCCGATTCTATTCAGACTTGGAGCTTCTCAATATTTTCATCAACACAAGATCTGTCAACTTATTATTGTCATAACTTGCGAAACAAGTCGGTGATTCTTAACAACTTGCTATATCTAAATATTTCTCTTAACCAGTATTCTGATATGAATATGTAATTTGTCGGAATTTATAATTTCGCATAAAATTGGATACGAATGTTCAATTTCCTTCAAATATTGCACATACCAATATATTTTATCTGTATTAGATGAAGTATGAAAATGGAATACTTCGGTCCGCTATATCTTTACCTGACGCATATTTCCGAAAATGTGCACCTATCTCATATAAAGTATAAGAAGTAGCCGATATAGTTCAAATCTGTCACGTTCATAACTCAAGGCTGGGGGTATACATCTGTCGGCAAGCCGACTGATACTATTTTACTTGTTTTATATACCGTAGATGTACAAAATGAAGTGGACGAAATATTCCATAAAAAATTGTGTGAATGAAATATTCGTATAACCCGGATAAGCCTGTGAACTTTAAATTTATTTCATCCAAGCAGACTGTATAACTTAAATGAATTCGAAAGTGTTATTTTTAAAAGGGTTCATTGGAGTTCACTGGTATAGTTTATCTCTTCTCCGGATCTTATTTGAGCAATAATATTCCGATTGACTTAGTTTGGCCACATCTAGTTTCCGTTAGTTTTTTCTCAGTTTTGTAAAATATGTGTATATATCTTTATTTTAATATGGAAGGACCTGAATAATATTTTTTAATAATAAAGATAACAAATGCAAAAGACAGATGGCCACTAAGAAAATATTATAAAGAAAATATTTTTCATTTCATATTCTTTTGAAAATGTGTCTTAAATCGTGCAAATACCGAATATGGGGAGATACAGTATGGGGACAATACGAAAACCGATATGGCCCATTTTCAAACTTAACCTACCTATTGACAACATATATATCATATCTCACTTCGTTGGAAAGATAGTCTGATATCGCTAAATCTACATAGAATTTTACGCTGATCAAGATCGAGGAGCTGCAAGGTTAATAGTATAGAGGAGAAGGACAATCTCCCATATAAGAGCTCAAAATTTTGAATTAATATAACCCAATGCCTGATTTTTTACCCTACACCGCATAGTGGTAAGGATATTATGACTTGTGCAATTTTTTGTAACATGAAGAAGGAAGCGAGATAGATCCATAGTGACTTCTTCATAGAATCCCTTTCTGAGTCGATTTATGCATGTCAGTCCTTATATACGTCCGTCCGTCCGTCCCTCCGTCAGTCCATGTATTTTTGTGTACGAAATGCAGGTCACATTTATTATCCGACTGAGATAAAATTTTTCACACAATATTTTTTTGGCCCAAGGACGAACTCAATTGAAATTGGTGAGAATCGGTTCAAATTTATGCACCAAATGGCCAATATCAGTCCAAATGACCTGAATTTTGACACATCCGACCAAATTTATTCTAGAAGTAAGTACATCAAACCTGGAGGAAATCGGTTCAGATATAGCTATACCTCAGCATATATGTTTCATCCGATTTGGGATTTTAACTACCTCACATGCGTAATATGCACTCCTCAAGAATGATATCTGGCGAAGCGCTTGCTTGATGTGATCGACACCATACTCCAGACACAATAGTCCAACGGATTGGTATTCGGAGATTTTGGTGGCCATTGTGCGCTGGAAATGAATCAGGAATCTCATTTTGTAACCATTCTTGGGTGGCGCGTGCTGAGTGCGATGGGGTCTGCCCCATTCCTGTTGGAATGTCCATGGTCTACGGCAAAAATGTTTCCGTGGCCAAGGCTTTAATACACCCTCCAGAATATTTTCGCAATAATATTTGGCATTTATTCTGATGCCACGGTCGATTAATACGAGCGTAGAACGACCATCGGCTGTTATGGCGGCACACACCATCACCATAGCCGGGGCTTGAGTTCTGGTGGCCAACCGAAGGGGCACATTTTCAGCTGACCTCTTTGCAAGCAAACACTATATTTTTGTTTGTTTACAAACTGCTGGACAACGAATGTTTTCTCATCAGAGGCAACAAAATTCGGCAGTTCACCACTTTCGGCCAAGCGAAGCAACTCTTCAGCTATTTTGAGTCTATTTTCTTAATGTTGCGGTGTAAGTTCTTTCACTTTTTGGAATTTAAATGGCTTTACCCCGAGCTCATTTTTCAATATTTGCCAAATGGAATATTGCGATGTGTTCAGCTCACGAGCCAGTTTTCGGCCACTGCGATGCGTGTTTCGACCAAGTCGCTTCTTTACTTTTCGAACCATTTCTGCTGATGTTGCTGTTTTCTTCCGTCCACTTCCTTGAGGTTGGGCTACGCTACCACTATCACAGTAACGAGCGAAGGTACGAGACACAAAAGATTTATTCTCATTTAAATGCTGGAGTGCTCTAATGATAGCCACAGCCAAATATAAAAACTCACACTATCACGCTTGAACTCCATCACGAATAAATTTTTTTTTTCTGGAAAATTTTCACCAAAATGCTTTTGTACCCTTGTAAAAAATATAATAAGCTGTCATTGGAATCATTTTAACAGCTGTCGGACGAGTGGCTTAGAAATGACAGCAGCCTGAAATTGGATGCAGTTTTTATATCCTCCACCATACATAGCATGGAGGGTATATCAAGTTCGTCATTCCGTTTGTAACTCATCGAAATAATAATTTTAGAACTGCACGAAATTTACGAAAATTTACTTTTTTATTGTTTAAGGATCTGCCGAAATTTGTATCAAAATCTCCTAATGCATTTGGCCATTCAGACTGTTACCTAAAGCACTTGTCTGCGTCACAACAAAGCGAAATCAACATGACACACCCACCTACAATGCACTCTAATGTGCATTAATAATTTGGAAATATCTGATTACTGTCATACAAAGAATAAAAGAATGAAGGGAAAAACGATAACAAAGAAAAATAATGTCCAGTGTTGCCGTATACGTTTAAAGTTTTATTATTTAATGGGAAATTTATTGGAAAAACTACAGAAAGTCTTAATAAACCAATGAAAATATTACAATTTTTAAAAACTAGAAGCTAAATCACGAATAAATAGGCTTTTTTTGTAAATAAATTTTAATTGGGGACAAATAACATATGGAATCACAGTGGACAATACGTACGCAATGGGTAATGTCCAGAATAATAAAAATCGTGATTTCAGGCAATTAAAATTAAAATATTAAATGCTACACCAGAACGAATAATATCATTGTGGCAATACTGCCAACGACAGTAAAACTAAAAATTACGAAAAAAAAGAACTTCTGTAGCCACCAACGTTTTTATAGTAATACTCATTGGGGGAAAGACGTTCAGTGGCAAAACAAGAAGCAGAGATACAGCACTGCAAGAAAACATTTGAAATCCATTTCTAAACAGCATTCACCAGAATATACTGATTGCAAAGCTAGTTGGGGTGTGGTAGAAATTGCAGCATGAATAAAGTAACGAATTGACACCATAACATCAACAACAGTAACAACAATGCCACCTCCAGATGTCTTGACATCAGCAAAATTTTTCAAAAAAAAAAAAAAGGAATTCCACTTCGATTCCCAGCGGAGGATGTGTGGAAACTAGATTTCTTTTTATGTACAAGCAAGTTAGTTCACTTGACATATGAATGTATCTATTCAACCATCCATCCTCCAACCTTTGCATTCTCAACCCTCCTTGAAACAAGTCACGACAATAATTCAGACATGTTGATATGAATGTTCCTCGACGACACATGTATGTATGTACACTTGTATACAGTTGTCTTTGTGCAACTGTCTGAGTATATTTGTTCCTTTGTATGATTGCAATAACAAAGTTTTCTTTTGAATTTCTTGAAAGAGTTTATCGAAGTTGGATGTTAGTTAAAAAACATTTTCTGCAAATACTTCGATAGTTGAAAGACTTTGTTCGTTTAGTTTAAACACCCATGTCTAGAGTAAGTATACTTTTAAATAAAAATATATTGTTGAAAAAATATTGTCAACCAGCGTTCGTGTACAAATATATGTTTTATTTTAGTTGACTGAAACGCACAAACGCAATTGAGAAAGAAGCTTTAATTGACCTGCGTTTCTATAGGGATATAATTCATTTTTGATTGTACTCACTTGCAAAGAACACCTAATGATGCGTTCCTGGACCGCATTTGATATCAAAAATATACATATTAACAACTAAAACAGCAGCTAAGTTCGCCCAGGTCGAACTTTTAATACCCTCCACCATTTTGAAGGAACTTGAAAATTTTTCAAAAAATTCCGTCGAAAAAACCGCTCAAAGGAAACCCGTTATATAATGGGGCTGTATGGAGACGTGGTTCTGCATAATTAATTTTTGTCATCGGCTGTAGTACCCATTATTAAATTTAAATGCGAATTTTCAAACAATTCATGTGAATAAAGTCGCTAATATCATAAAAATACCGAATAAAGGCAGGTGCCGATCCGGACCCACTGTCGGCTGAAGACGTGGACTACATAGACAATTTTTTTAGATTAAAGTACCCATTACGAGTTTCAAAAATCAAATTTGAAGCAATTCGGGTGAATAATGTCCCTAATATAGGGGCTATACGAAAACATGGGTCTGCAAGCACAATTTTTTCTCAAAGGCTGTAGTACCCATTACGAACTTTAAATATGAATTTTAAAATAATTTCGGTAAAAATGTCGCTAAAACTATAAAAATACCGAATATCTGAGGATACCGTCGTATGCGAGATATACGATATCGATGTTCTCTGAAAGGGGATAAAGTGCTAAGAATGGAACTCCTTGTGTGGAATTTCAGAAAATTCCATTGAAAAATGTGGTTTAAATCATCAAAACATGAAATAATGGGAGGTACCGTTATATGGGGACCGATATAGCTTGAACTTAATCATTCTGCAGACAAGAGACTGGTCTGTGTAAAAGCTACCTAGCTTATTTCTTTTAGACTCTCGTGTGGAATTTTTGATTCCAACAGACGGACAGATGGTCTGACGGACATGGCTAAATCGACTTAGAATTTTACGATGATCAAGAATTTATATACTTTGGTAGGTCTAAAATTATTATTTCGATTAGTTCCAAACAGAATGATTAACCTAATATACCCTCCATACTATGTAAGGTGGAGGGTATAAAAAAGTGAGTGGAAAAGTGACAACTTTTATTAATGCTTATTCGATCATACTCTGAAAATGAAAACACAATATGAAAGGTATTGGATTCAATCGGCATACTTTTTGATTTGATCCGCACCCAATTTTGACAGAATAAATTTGGAAGCTTGAATGTAGTAATAGTTTGGATATGGAATACCATTTTTTTAATATTTAAGTGTTACCTTTGCCGTAAGTTTGAATGAAAGTTCATACAATCCAAACTTAACGTTCTTTTACTTCTTTTTACTAAACAGTCTACAATTTTTGCTCTAAAAGATCTTGAATAACATTAGACTCCCTTGAGCGATTTTTGAATTTTAAAGAATATTTTTCAGTTCCTCTCTTTCAAAGACTTCATTTGCACATTAATTTAAAAAAAGTGGAATTTTTGAAAAATATGTTTTTAAATCATAAATTCTTGACCAGAAAGTCACAACACTTCTTAAAAATGTGATTTTTTTTACTTGTTAGTAACGTAGTAGATATAATATATATAATGACCGAGTTCTATCAAATGTAGTTTTTGCTTGTGCCGAAACCCACTCCATTTGTGGTGCACAATAAACGTGAAATCGGATAAAGATGTGTGTGGAAACTATATCCAAATCTGAATGATGTCGATAAAATTTGCAGAGACATTTCTGAGTTGTATGAGAATATCTGAACCAATTTTCACCCAATTTGAAGAAAATGTTCAAAATCAATATTTTCATCTTTAGAGAGATATTTTTATGCGATTTTTTAGACGTTTTTTCTTCCCTGCCAAGAGGCCATTCTGAATTAATGAGAACTGTCGAAATCAGTTCAGCCGTTCTCGATATATAAGAGATCTTTCAAGCATATATTCTTTGATAGACATATATATCGCACATATTTTGCTATATATTCGATTTGTTGGATGTTAACATCAATGTAAAGGTCAGAAGTAACCTTGTCATGGCTTCGTGATTTCGCCGGGATTTAAAATATTCGCGGTTTAATGAAAAATGTTGAATTTTTTCAACACAAAAGATATGGTATATTTTACCCGCTAAATATTATCCGATGACCACCCAAATTGGTAGGCTTCTTCCCCGCCCTAAACTCTAGCTACATGCGCAATTCCGCGTCGATTGGTCTATAATTGCGACCTGTAGAGCAACTGCAGTTTTTGGTCCATTTCAACCCCTAAATTTTATGCGATCATCTCCAAAAGAAATAGGGTTCTATTCTGACCTTAACCCCACCTACATTCTAAATTTCGTGAAGATCGGGCCATAATTGCGACCTGTAGAGTGATTACAAATTAACATGGACAGACGGACAGACGGACGGACGGACATACATAGCTAGATCGACTCAGCTCGGCGAGCTAGGAAGATCCATATATACTTTCCTATATGGGAAACCAATATTTCGAGGTGTTACATAAATTCTGGCCCAATCAAACTTATAATACCCCCAACACATAGTGTTGTAGGGTATAAAAAATAAATAAATAAAATAAATAAATATATTGAAACAATGTATGCAAATCAAGTTGTATTTATTATGGCCTGTCGTTTTATATTTAAGACATTTTGATGTTAATTAAATGATGTCATTTGTCATTGTGCTCTACGGGTGGGTGTGTTTTTAACTGTTATCGCCTATGGTTCTTGATTCCCACTAATTAAATTGGAAATGAATAAAATTGTTTTTGGTGCTTTATGGGTGGTTTGCTCTGTTGTTTAAAAAAATATCATATTTCCATAATTGTCTTGGGAAAAAGATAAAGCCATTTAGCCACTTTTGTAAATTAGTAATTAAAATCCACTTAAGCAGATTTTTTAGACAGTGAAAACACAATAAGTAATGGGTAGGGTAACGCTGACTGAGGAGACTTCGGCAACGAAATGGAGAATGGTAATGCCGCAAAAGTTTCTTTAGTAATTTTTCATCCACCCAAATTATTATATGTGTTTGGATAGACCCTTCCTTTGATACATTTAAAGGAAATAAAAAAATTATAGCACAACGTGTTTAAGTAATACAATACCTGGCAAAGGAAATTTACTGATTATTATTTTTTTTTAATTTTCTTTTCAGACCATTTTTGACTGTCAACATTTGATTATATCATAGTAAGTAAAACTCTTATAAAATAAATATTTATATATATATTTTTTTTTTAAATTGAGACACAACTTTACAGCTTTCTTTTATAAATAAATGCGAACAAGTAATTTTTGTTCAATGTTTCTTTACATGCTCTCTCTCTCCTCTACCTTTACTAAACCTGTCACAATTGTCAAGAAAAGTGAATCCTTTCATCTACCAGACCTCGACGTATGAGTGCTCAACACTTGAGTAAGATAATATTACTCATACGCTTATGGGTGTCGAAGTGTCAGGCGTGTTCTTGTTCAGTTATCAAAACAATAATTTCATGTGATTTGTTTGTCTTTTTGTTTACGTTATCCTTTCTTTATTTCTTTCTCTCAAGAAAAAAGAACAGAAGACAAACATAAGCTTATTTTCTCTCTACCTTTCTTCCGATGCAATATTTACGGGCACACTAGCTGTATATTCTTGAATATGTAAAATTACATGCACACACACTATCGGCGTATACATACAATGACGACGACAAACACAAAAAAATGATGACAACAAACAATGGCAGCAAAAGCAGCAGCGTTAAACGGATACAAATGTCAATAACTGTGCTCCGAATGTAAGGACATTGAGATTCAGAGACACATTGTGCGGCTATTTGTGAGAGAATACATAATGGTGCAAACACACAAAAACAACGAAAGCCTGTGTGTGACATTTTGACACATTGACGCATATCGAGCCAATTATGAAACGGCACAAAACGAAGTTGGCAACAAATTAGTCGCAAGTGTCTTTCTTTCTTGCTGAAAGATAGACAGACGGCTAGTGAGCGACAATTCAAAATTTGTCATTTATGTTGCACATTCGAGTTAAGTAGATATGAATGATAACCTCGTTATTGGAAAAAGTGTCCATTAGAAGATGGAATTCAAATGTGGGAATGAATTAAAGTATTAAGTATTTTCTTTATAAATGATTATTATTCCATGTACGCATTTGAAATCGAAAACAGAGAATCTCGGCAGTAGGTTCGGTTCTTATCTTTTAAAACTGTGACATGCTTAAAAGGTGATTTATGGTTACATGATCGACGTTTAAAAAATCTTTATGCCTGTATTCGAAAATAGGAGGACTCCTGTAATCCTTGTAGAAGTATATAATCTCTATTCAAGCTTTGTAGCAAAGACTACTGGACTACAAAATGTTCATAGAAGATGGAAAAATTATTTTAAAAATATTTCCCATATAGCAGTACTTCCTGTTTTCGTTATTTTTATTGTTTCCACCATAATTTCAAACCAGAATATGTGTTTTTGATACTTGTTGTGAGTAGGTAAATACTCTTCGTGTAAAAAAAAATCTAGATTAGGCAACTATTTCATATAGCCATATCATCCAACTCTCATTTTTTCATTCCCAAAGATCAACAAGCTGAATTTAGTTGTGTGTTCTATTCTTTTCTTTTGAAAATTGTTTACAAAATGTCCGAATTCATGTATGGACCAATTTTATCCATTTTGAGACGAAATAGGTCTTTGAAGATGTATAGAACACAATTTTAAAAGGAAATATTTTACTATCACTCAGATTTCGTTTATCTATACATATAAAAAGTAGTAAAATAACTGACTGACTGAGAACCTGACAGAGAATAGTCTTTATAGGTCCACGATCTCCTATAGACCCGTATAACGGTACCCTCCGATATTCGGTATTTTGATGATTTTAGCCAAATTTTTCTATGAAATTGTCTGAAATTGTTCTTTATGAGTACTTTATCCCCTGACAGAGAATAGTCTTTATAGGTCCACGATCTCCTATAGACCCGTATAACGGTACCCTCCGATATTCGGTATTTTGATGATTTTAGCCACATGTTTCAATTAAATTGTCTGAAATTCTACCCAAGGTGTTCTTCGTGACTACTTTACCCCCTGGAACCGTTACTACAGCCTATGACACAAATTACTTATGCAGGACCACGTCTTCGTATAGCCCCCATATAGCGGTTATTTTTTTTTTTTTTTTTTTGGATATTTTTTAAGTTTCTTCCTTTTCTTTTTTATTGGTTAAGTTTAATATATTAGTAGTTGTTCTCATCAAAAGTCATCATTTCAAAATGAAAACATAGATTACAGGTTGTTATGAGTATTTTATATAAAGAATATCTTTAATAGTGCTTTAACAGTTTTTAAAAAAATTATATCAAAATATGTCCATACTTTCCCCATATTCGAAAAGTATATGGATAAGAAAAACCTAAAAATATTAAATTTTATTTTCACGTTTTTGTTTTATGCAGTGAATGTACTTTGATCTAGTTTTCTGTTTTTCTGTTACTTGAAACTAGGAAGTAGCCTCATCTTCACCAAATTTTGCAGAGAGTGACTCTATCCACTCAAAATACTATTTTGGTTCTATAAAAAATTCGACTAATTAGTCATAACTCGTAATTACTATGCTATATTTGCTATAAGTTTCCGATAACAATAAACGCAGCAACAACATTTCGATAATCATGATGTTATTATGTCAATACTATATATACTGTTAGTCCACATATGTCTATTTTTTTATCAATTGTCAAATTTATTTATTAAAACCAAACCATTTTGTTTATTAAAACTTCATTTTGCTAACAAAAACATTCACCGATTATATTTTTCTTCTTCCTTAGAATGGCATCCTTTCGACAATAACAAACTTCCTACAACTCGTCTTAAATGTTTTTCTTCAATTTACTGGAAATTAAAACTTAAATAGCTTTAAGATTATATAACAAAACTAGCTGGCCCGGTCCGCGTTGCCGGCCCGTAATTTTAGTCTTTAATGCTATTATATCATCCACCTTGGAAAGGAGGGTATATTAACTTTTCATTCCATTTGTAGCATCACTAAATGTTCGTCATAGACCCCATTAAATATGCATATATATTCATAATCAGCATAAAACTCTAAGTCGATTTGTCAGTCTGTATGTCTGTTTGTTTAAATAACGATACAGCCCAAATTTAGCTGAAAAATTTGTATTGTGTATAGGATGGTTGGTATTGAAAATGATCTATCGGTTCACGTTTTGGTATAGTCCTCATATAACGGTATCTCTCGAAATTCGGTATTTTGATGATTTTTGCTATATTGGGTATGTTGATAATCCACACATTTACGCGTATAATTGTTTCAAATTTGGTATTTTAGAAGGTTTGATAAATGACAATCCTTGAAGTATAAAATTGTCCACAGAGGTTCCCGTTTTGGTATGGCCCCATATAACGGCCTCATTCACTTTATGGTTTTTTGATAAGTTAACTGCATTATCCAAATAGTCTTACTGGTATATGAAGTTTAAAGTGGAACACGCTTGAATTTAGATACTTTTATATAAAAATGTTTCCTTTACCCTCAGATGGATGATAGTAATAATTCTGCCCGGCCGAACTTAATTTTTTACTTGTTTTTAAAGTAATATGAATTATTTGTCATTGAAATTGCGCGTTGGAGACCCCATAATTTCCATATATTTTATCATAGCATAATTCAAAGACGATTAAACTAATGTCCGGTTCCTTAAATCATATGATGGTTATACAAAACGTGATCAGTTTTTGCATGGATGGTTTTTTTTTTTCCCAAATTACCAACATTTGCCGAAATTAGTATAAAAATATGAAATATGAAAATGTAAGATATACTTGAAATCGGGTAGTATCCTTATCCGGGGGTTTTGGCCCATATCATGAACTACAAAAGTGATTTAAGGTATCGTGAAAGTTTAGGAAGAATTTCTGAATGAATAGAAATCATTTTCCCTTTATATTCGATATTTCACTGATTGCAGTCCCAATGAATTTTGCATATTAAGTTCTCATTGGACGGATTATTGTCATATGATAGAAGTAGGTAGGTCCACGTGTTGAAATGAGCCCCATAACGTTTTGTCGGTTATTTTTGTTTATTTAAATGTGTTCGCATCTTCCAGCTGAAGCACGATGTAGATTCTGGAGTTGAAAGCTAAATGACAGACATGAAAGATCGCCATTTAACATCTTACTGCGTACTATTTCATTTTTGATATTATTCATTCTGAATTCAAAACAATAAAAAATGTACACATCTATATAGTTGTGAAATTGAAAAAAATTCACGCCAAAAGGATTTCTTCTTTTATATTTTTATTGGCATATTTTACGCAATTTTTTTTTGCAAGATTCCATTCCGAAGTTGTATGAATTGTGAAAATCCGTCAAAACGTTCTTGAGTTATAAGCAACTAATAAAAAAATTGAAAAAAATCTTCAACTTGTTCGCTGGTTTTTTACAGCCAATATTTAAAGGTCCTTATGAAGTTTGGTCCTTATTATTATTTTGAAATTTGATTCCATTGAAAAAATATTCTCAGTTTTTCCCTATTTTAGAGTTTTTGCAGTGCAATATGCTCTTTTTTGATTTTTAGCAATTTAGGTTTGACCACGTTAAATTATTTTGACATCATCTATTCAGTTCCGCCATTCCATAATTTTCGTCGCTTTCTACTACCCAAAAAGACTACACATCATATTAGAATTCCAAAAAAAAAAAAAAAAAAAAAAAAAAAAAAAAACACTACAAATGTACATTTCGAAATAGTAAGTCAAAATAAAAAAAAAATCACGCAAAATAAAACATTACTATTGTACACTTCAAAAGTCAAAATGAAAATTTTAAAATTTCACATTTTTACGCGATTTTTTTGGATTTTATCCTTTTCTGCCAAAAGATAATTCCGAATTTGTGTAAATCGTTAAAATCAGATCAGCGGTTCTTGAGTTATAAGCGTAGTAACTAACACAACTTCCTTATACATGGACAGATTAGAAGTATGCGTAGTCAGTTCCCTGGCGCCCAAATAAATTCCTTAGTTTGGAGGGAAAGTCAACAGTATCTCGTGTAATAATTTTCAAACCGATATCTTCATTATCTGGCAAATATAAAGATTTTAGATAAATCAAGATAGTGGGCGTAAAAGTAGGCGTGGTCAATATTTTTTCTTTAAAAACCTAACTCGGGGTATGACGAACGTTTGTACAAAAAATTATGCAAATCGGTCCAGCTGTTTTCAACTGATTCCATTACCAACAAACAACAATTGATTTTTATATATATAGATTATTCACATTTTTTAATATCATAATAACTTTGATGTTAAACAAAAAAAGAACGGTGTAATTATTTTCACCAAATTTTATGGTTTTCAGAAATTTAATTTCGTAAACATTTTCACGTCAAAACAAACAAACAACCTAAAGTTGTGAAATTCTGATGAAGTTCTCCGCAGGAATAAATTACCTCTTTGCATATTCGTTTTTGTGGTGGTGGTGAAAAAAGTTGCAACGGCAACAACATCAACCAAAAAAAAAAAAAAAAAAAACTGAAATAAATGTGTATTTTAATAGCCTGTATAGTTGTAGCAGTTGCCGCCGCTGTTGCTGCCTATGTTGTTGCTGTTGTGTAATTTGTTATTTTCATTTGTGAACACAATGTTGCGGTTTTCAATTCCTGGCATCCTTGCACAACTCATTCGTGTTTCTGTTATTTGATGTTGACTCTTTGTTACATTTTGTAGATAGGTTGATGTGTCGTCAGTGAATTCAAACGTTGACATATTTTCACTGAATTGCAAATGACTCGGGTGTTTTTTGTTTTGTTTCAATTTTATTAAAATTTAAATTTTTATTAAAGAAAACAACACAGATGAAAGTATTATTTTATTTGTAGTAATCAAAAAATACAACTCATCACTCGTTTCAAAATCCGTTCTCCAATATTTGCCACGGTTTTTACTTTGATATTTAACGAACATGTCACCGCATTTTTAGCCATAACCGTTCTCTGGTTTTACCTATGACTGAAAACATTTTACCGTTTTTTGGGATGCAAAACTAATTGTTATGGGCTACTAGATTTAATGTATTTACATCATTCTTACACATACATACATGAAAACTTGTAAGTGTGTGTTTGCATTTAACTGCCATTGGTGTTGGTAAATTGTAAACGGCAAGAATTTCCATTCCATTGCAATTTTGTTGCCGGCTAACGAAGCAGAGGTGTCCACGGCCAAGGGATATTTGGCAAAGAATATATGACAACATTTCTTGCTACTAAATAGGGCAGGAAAAGTACTAAAATTGTACTAAAAATTTAATACTTTGTATTGGACAAAAAAATTTGCTAGAATTCTGAAATTTGGAACGAGTCACTGACAAAGTGTAGGAAAAGTGTACCAACGAGTCTTTAGAAATTCGAACTTTAAAGTTACGAAAAGTTCGAAAATGGTACTAAACTTTTAAAATGGTAACAATTGGTATTACGTGAACGTTTGTAAAATAAGTTTGATATATGAAGGTGGTTTTGGAAATGTCTACTAAGTGTGCGAACTGTATTAAATGGTACTACATTTGCAACAGTTTAGTTTAGGGTGAACGGATAAAGCGGAAATTTTGGAATTGTGTACTGAGGTCCCTTTTTGTGGTAGGTTTGAAAATTAAAGTAGATTTTGGAAATGTGTACAAAAATTGTTAAGTGATACTAAATTTGCTACTTTTTGGTATTGGGTGAAGGAGTAAAGGTCCAATCCTTATTATATCCTCCACCATAGTATGGAGGGTATATTAGGTTTGTCATTCCGTTTGTAACACCTTGAAATGTACATTTTAGACCCCACAAAGTATATATATTCTTGATCAGCATAAAATTCTATGTCCATCGGTCAGTCCGTCCGTCTATCCGTCTGTCCGTCTGTGGAAACCACTCCAGCTTCCGAACGAATTGAAGTAGATTGATAATATTTTACTCAAACGTATATTATGTCTGCAGGACTTTTGGTGGACCATGTAGGTCCACGTTTTGGTATAGCCCCCATATAACGGTACCACCCAATATTCGGTATTTTGATGATTTTAGCGACATTGGTCATCGGAATAGTTTCAATTTTGGTATTTGATGTTCGGAATGGATGCTACAGACTATGACAGGAGATTGTCTGTGCAGGTCCACGTTCATATAGGACCCATATAACGGGACCTCCGAATATCGGTTTTTGATGATTTTAGCGACATTAGTCACCGGAATTGTTTCAAATTTGGTATTTGAAGTTCGTAATGGATACTACAGCCTAAGACATTTGAATATTGTAATGGCTTATGACAAAAGTTACCTTTGCAGGTCCATGTCGTCGTATAGATATAATAGCTACATTCGGTACTTTTAAGATTTTGACAGAATTTTTAAAAGATTTTATTGTTTTTGAGAATTGACAAATTCGTTCCAAATAGTGGAGGGTATTCAAAGTTCGGCCCGGCTGAACTTAAAGCTTTTTTACTTGTTTTAATATAGGTGCCACTTTTGGTGTCTGTGATTAAGTTTTAGAAATGTGTACTATAATTGTACGAGAGGTCCTGAATGGTACTTTATTTGGTATTTGGTGAAGGGGTGGGGTTGGAATCCTCTAATTTTATATTTAGATCACTGATGATATCTGTTTTAAAGATTTGTTGATGGTTTGAAAATGCGTCACATATTTGTACGAAAAGTACTAAATGATAATTAATTTGGAATTGGGATCCTGAAATTTGATATAGATGTTACTGTTGGTGTCTGTAACTGAGAAAAGGAACTTGTTTTGGAAATTCGTACTATAATTGTATTAAATGGTACTAAATTTAGCAATAGGGGAAATTACAGATCTAAAATCCTTAATTTTAATATTAAGGTCACTATGGCATCTGAGGTTGAGATGGAGATGAATTGTTCGAAATGAAATGCTGCAAAAATTTGGTATTGGTTAAGTGATAGAGGGGGATTTCTAAAATTTGTTATGGATGTCACTGTTAGTGTCTGCAGTTGAGAGAAAAAGCTGACGTTGGACATGCAAATGCAAAATAGAGGCCACGGTTGGTGTATAGTTTTGAGAGATGGAGGTATATTTGAGAATGAGCACTATTATTGTTCTAAAAGTACTAAATAGTACTAAATTTGTGTTGAGTGAACGAATGGAGCTTGAATACTGAAATTGAGGTCACTGTTGGTTTCATGGAGTTAGATAAGGTGGTGGCCAAATTTTGTTATGAAAGGCGTTAAAATAATTTTGGACGTGGAACCGTGTGCAAGGCTTTAACTCATATGATCTTCTGTGAGCTTCAAAATGAACGATTTTGAAGAGTTCTTGGTGAAAAAATTGACCATTTTTCGATTAACCTTTTCGATTACGGAATAACTCAAATATGAGTAAAGTGTTATCGAACTGGTGCAGCTGAAAAATTAGTACGATGTATGAAGGCTGTATGGAAAATTTGTCCAAGAAATATGAACAAATTGGAACGAATTTAAAATTTTAAGATCTTCTTTTCGCTGACGAAGTAGCGGGCATTCCCTAGTCGCGCTTTACCTTGGATGTTCGACTCACAGCGAATCTGACCTTTGGGGTTCTTAATAAACTTTCTAGAGTTTTTCATCTTCGAAGGAATTTTCCGCAACCAAATTTTGTTCCACATTGTTACAACACTGTAGTCTACTCCTCCCCCACACAATCAAGAAATTCACCCGATATTGGCATCAAACAAAATTGCATTCTACACTAATCCATCCCATGCCACACCGCTCAATTAAACTCCCACCTTTTTTTGGAAACTGAGGAAAATTGTATGACAGTTTATAATCCATTAACTCATAAAAATCGCCTAAAGCATCTCTCTCCATTTTCATCTATGGCTTAGTCGCCGTTCATCAATGAAATGATGAAAATACATGTTTTTGTCGTCCAACGTCATCGTCGTCACCGGCACCGTCATCATCATCTTCATTCTTTCCTAGAAATTCATAGCTTTCTGGACGAATAACGTTAACTGTATTATTGTGCGCTTTACCGATATTACTCAGAGCACTGGAAGCCACAACAATATAATCCAATGTACCTGTCATCCGTGACACCAAATGAAATTCTTCTTCTCCTGTTAGCTTGTTCTTCATTGATGGCACAGATGAGACCATAAAAAAGTAACAGCTATTCGAATGGGGTCTTGTGATGTTATAATTAGAGCGTAGAACTTTCATACTTCTTTAGGTGGGTTAGGGTGGTTTTGAGAACAGATGGTGATGGAAGTTAAATATTTTGTTTTCGTGTTTTTGCCAATGCTTTAAGAGGAAGTTACTGCAAAAGCTTTTGAACTGTTGCTGGGAATTAAAATGTTCTTGTTGGTTAAATTTATATAATAATAAATAGAAACGGATTGGAGCATAAGAAAAGAGAGTTTCTTCCTAAATAATAACACTACGATTCAGTATTCATGCAAAAACCCGCGAAATCGATATGGGCCAATTCTTCAAAGTGCTGAAAATTTTTTACAAGGATTATAGCGAAAACTTGATCTTAATATTTATTATGACATAAAGAGAGTTTCCTCATACTTCATTAAATTCGGAAGCTAGCGTGATTTCCACAGGCAGATATCGCTAAATCGACAAACAGTGAGGCAAGGACAAAAGTCTGGCTACTATGCACATTAAGCAGTCCCACAAACAAGTATATATCCATAAAAGAGGAAAATGTTTATATATTTGTTTTGTTGTTTGTAATTTTTGGACTTGAACAGATTTTCCTGAAAATTTCCAAGTATACTACAATATCGCTTGAAAGTAGCATAGGCTATATAAATTTTTGAAATTTCACTTGGAGATATGTCATCAGAACCGTAGGAACCTCCCAAAAATTTAGATTTTATATGCACATATCTATTGATAGATTACAGAAACAGTCTCCAAATTTAGAATGCATAACAGAATTTGGAACAAAAATAAATTTGCCAAATTATTTTGAAATCGGTTTAGATTTGGATATACCTTTAATATATATTTTCGGACGATTTCATGTACAGGGTGAGATGAAAAAAACTGCAACCAACTTCAGATTGAAATAAAATTATTCCAGTGGCAGCTCATTATATTGTTTACAAGCGTACAAAACATTTTGGTGAGAATTTTCCAGAAAAAAAGTTATTCGTGATGGAATTCAAGCGTGATAGTGTGATTTATTTATATTTGGCTGGAAAACCACGAGTTGCTCTCGTTAGAGTACTCCTGCATTTAAATGTGAATAAATCTTTTGTGTCATATCCATCCATACCATCGCTCATTACCGTGATACTGGTAGCGTATCCCGACGTCAAGGAAGTGAACGGAAGAAAACAGCAATGTCAGCAGAAATGGTTCCAAAAGCAACGAAGCGACGAAAAATGGCTCGTGAGATGAACATATCGCAATATTCCATTCGTCAAATATTGAAAAATGAGTTCGGGGTAAAGCCATTGAAATTCCAAAAAGTACAAGAACTTACACCGCAACAGAAAGAAAATAGACTCAAAAGAGCTAAAGAGTTGCTTCGCTTGGCCGAAAGTGGTGAACTGCCGAATTTGGTTTTCTTCGATGAGAAAACATTCGTTGTCTGGACTATTGTTTTTGAAGTATTTTGGAAAGCAAAGTTTTCACAAAAAATACCAAAGTGTCGATTACCTCAAGCAAGCGCTTCGCCGCGAATGGGTCAGAACACCAAGAGAAACATTCGGGCAGCGTGTGACGGTTTCATTGGCCGTTTGAATTCGTACCAAAGGTGACCAATTCGGACACATCTAAATTTATTCTAAAATTTGATGATATTTCCGACATTTTTTGCTTTCATTCAATACTATTAAAAAAATGTAAAAATTATGGCGTTTGACTTGGTTGCAGTTTTTTTATGTCACCATGTAAAGTTAATACTGCGGCTTTGCTGGACACCAATGTCAAGTCTTTGATACATATGTATGAAACTTGTTGCTACATTTTTAACCGATTATTACCAATTTTCGAACTTACTTCTAGGCTGAATTCGGACTTATTTGCAAACATATCTTTTATTTGGTCAGGTATTACGCATTTGGGAAGGATAAAATTGAATCGGACTATGATATATTTAGGATATTCACCTAAATCAAAATCAATTACATCATTTTTAATATGGTTCATCCTTGACCGAACAAATGAACTGTGCAATATTTTATTTCAATAGGACGAAAAATGTGACCTATAATTTGATTGCAAAAATATTTATTCAGGTGGACTGACTCATACCTCAGGGAATTCAAAATTCCCATTTAGTTGATAAATTGATAAAAAATAGCCCAAAAACTTTCAATCAGCCGGGAGCTATTTCGAAATAAGAATATAGTTTTACTCAATTAAAATTTATAATTCCAAATTGAACCCTTCCCTTGAAATATGTGCTAAAATACATTTACATATTTACTATTTACTTAAAATCAGTGGTACCAATTCATGGGGCAATATCAAAACGAGGACCGAATTCCCGAACAACGACCAATTTCGTTGAAAAATGTTGGTGATTCTCAATACTGGCGCTTATGTAATCAACTTTTTAGGCTTTCCAATGAGTTGAGACAATTAAAAATCTAAAATGTAAATCTTTAGCGTTTCCTTCTTTGGGAATTTCCGCAAAAACGCAACCTTTCCTTAAATCGGGAGAACATTTATATGGGGAGCTATATGTAAAGTGGATGAAAAAGTCCATTTTCGAAATTGACTTACTGCAAAAGATCGACCGGCTTGTGCTTCGATTCGATTCATTTAAATTCTATAGTGATGACAACATACGGCCGAATGGACATGACTAACCGGCACAGAATTTTGCATTGATCAAACAAGTCGCAAAGTTTAAGTCAATGTTCCGACAGTTATATACCCTCAACATTTAACCAGTTATATCTATCTATTTTGCGGGACTAGACGTATTTATTCCATTGCGCGAACTTTGAAGAGAACTTGATATAATTTTGTGATTACCAAAAATGTCGACTCTTTGTGGGAGAGAAGTGAACTGACATATGGGAGTTATTACTGTTATACACCCCACCATAGTATGGGGATATATTAAGTTTGTCATTCCGTTTGTAACACCTCGAAATATACATTTTTGACTTCACAAGGCATATATATTCTTGATCATAAAAAAATTCTATTTCGATTTAACGATATCTGTCCGTCGGTGGAAAACTGTCTATCTTCCGAACGAAATGAAGAAGATTGATTAAATTTTACTCAGATGTGTGTTAGGTCTGTAGAACTGTTGGTATTGAAAATTTGCTATATATAACGCTACCGACTGAATTAAGGTATTTTGTGTGTATATGTAAGTTTAGTCACAATTTTAACCAGAATTTGTCATGTGTTCCCATTATGAAGAAACATCCTTGCAAAGAACTGTACACGTAGGTCCAAGTTTCCAATTCGGTATTTTGATTATTTGTGTCACAGTTTTCATCAAAATTGTTTCGAATGCAGTATTTAGAGTTCGTAATTACGACTAGCTCCTACGACAAAAAAAAAATCCAGTGCAGACCGACACTTTCGAATAACCTCCATATAAAGTTCCTATCAATATTATGTATTTTGATTATATAAGCCACATTTTTTGACAGAATTATTCTTGGTATCTACAATTCGTAATAGACACTACATCCTATGGCAGATAATATAGAACCCCTCTAATTGTACCTCTATATATAACCTTCATTTTGATGAAGGTTATATATAAATGTTTCAAATTTGGTACTTGGATTTCTTTACCTTACCTTCATCTAACTGTACCTCCAGAAATTCTGCATTTTGATGACTTGTGTCAAACATTTGGCTGAAATTCTTTCAAATTTGGTATAAATTTACGCAAAGTTCACATGTAACTATAACTCCTATATTCGATATTTTGACGACTTGACGAAAGTCTAGAAAGTGCACACTTATTCTTTTGACGGAATTATTTCAATATCTCTTACCATTTTGGAATTATGCCACTTCAGATAAAAACATATTTTAGAAAATTCGCTGTAATTTCTGTAAGCATACAAATGGATATTGGAAGGCTAGCTCATTTTCTCGTCCATACAACGTAAATGTTTATTTCCTATCGTTACTCTTTGAAAAAGAAAATGTACTTTTTATTAAACATTTGCAGTGATTCCTATAAAAATTCAAATATCGACTATTTTAAAACTGTTTCACATATAAATTATGTAATGTTTGTTTTTTTTAATTTAAATTGTATTATTATGCTTAGCCATTTTCTACAGCTATGTAAATCGATAAAAGACAAATTACACGACAGATAATGTCTGATAATAGATAAATCTTGCATTCTTCAATATCGAAGCACCAACAGTTTTACACACTTTTCCATTATTTAAGATTAATAAAGATTTAATTTAAAATATGGTCACTTTTATGTCCGTCATAAAATAAAACCAAAATATATAAAAAAGTAGATTTTCATTGGCATTATGTGATGGTGTGGTACTGCATAAATTATATTCTCCCCCGATGCGGATGTGTATGCGTTTTAACCACATTAAATATTAATCATACGCCCCTTTACAGCCGTATACTCGTACCCCATTTTTTATAAACAAACAAAATCTGCAGTTGTTATGTTGACTGTTTGGCAAAAAATATGTTTGTTTGTTTGTATGTATTTTCAGCTAATGTTTTTCAAAATGTTCTGTGTGTATTTTTTTGAGATTTTATTGGCGTGGATTTTCTTCGTCTTCTTTCGTGCGCGGCACTTTTTTATTACTTGTTTTGTCGTTTAATATTTTTAAGTGAATGGATGGGATGTTTTTGTTTGGTTTATCAACGGCATTCCGCTCTCAAGCCTAAATACACTCTTCTACCATGTGTAAACACTATATTTACAAGCATATTCACCACACACAGGCACACATCGTTATGTAGCGCGTTATGTTGTCGCGGTAATGACGAAAGAAGTACGTTAAATATATACGCATATCTTTGAAGGATATATCCGCATATGTGGGTAGGTCTACGTTTGGCTCTGCAAACATCAGGGCCATAAACATTTATTGAGAATTTATGTTGATGAACCGGTATGTTTGTCATTTGAAATCTGTTTACATAAACGCATGCATCCGCCAACCTCTTTAGGCTTCTTATTATGGAAACCCATATGCAAAAAAAAATTTAAAATTTGAAAATAAACATTTGAATTTTCTATGAGATGATGATTTATTTTAATGTTTAGTACTTTAAAAGATATATACTTAACAAAAATTTAAAAATTGTTAATATGTTGATAAAAAAAAATTAAGAATATAACAATTATAATTTAAGGGGTTAATTTTACATCTTCACTTATCAGTTATGGTAGAATTTCACATTTTTTGCAGTAAATTTATCAGTACAACCATTCTACTTACCTAATAATCAATATTGAATATAGTTATAGCTCCAATGAGTCAAGTATTCACATGGCGGAGGTTATAAAAGGTTAGGTCTAGTCAAACTTAACGATTTTTTACTGGTATCAACTAAACAATTGTCCGACTAGAAAAAATGAGTATATTCTATATTTAAAACAAGTAAGCATAGGATGGATATAGTTGTACGAAGCCGAACATGTGATATCCTACAACATTACAATATGTTGAAAGCCCCCTTGTGCCCAAATCCATGTTGTAAGATTTCGCTTTTTAAATGATGACCGGTGGCATATTCCCTATATTTACGCTCTCTGTCGTGTTGATAAGTATTCAAAACAATTTCACACGAAAGTTGTGGTCCATTTTAATCCAATGGTCATCCACACTGCTAGAATTCTTCCTGCCTTAATTCTCTTCATGCTGAATTCCGTGTCGATTGGTTTTCAATGGTGACTGCAAAGTTAGGAATTTTTTTGTGCCCCCTAAATGTACATCTTCGAAAATAATAGATACTGACCCTAACCTTACCCCTTTGCAAAATTTCGTGAGGATAGCACGATAATTGCGACTTGTATATAAGGGTAGTATATACAGGTCGCAATTATCATGTTGTAGGGTTAAAAAAATACGAAATATAGCATTCAAAATCGTAAGTCAAATTGAAAAAATGGCATGCATGGTACAATAAAAAGGTAAGGTAAAGCTCCAAGCTGATTACAATTTTTATACCCTACAACACTATGTGTTGGGGGTATTATAAGTTTGATTGGCCCAAAAATTATGTAACACCTCGAAATATTGGTTTCCCACATAGGAAAGTATATATGGATCTTCCTAGCTCGCCGAGCTGAGCCGATCTAGCTATGTATGTCCGTCCGTCCGTCTGTCCGTCTGTCCACGTTAATTTGTAATCACGCTACAGGTCGCAATTATGGCCCGATCCTTACGAAATTTTGCACGAAGGTGGGGTTAGGGTCAGAATTGAAGCCTATTTCTTTTGGAGATGATCGCCAAATGTTTAGGGGATCGAAATGGACCAAATATTGGAAAAATGTCGGATTTTGCAGTAGCTATACAGGTCGCAATTATAGACCAATTGACGCGGAATCTCACATGTAGCTAGAGTTTAGGGCGGGGAAGAAGCCTACCAATTTGGGTGGTCATCGGATAATATTTAGCGGGTAAAATAGACCATATATTTTGTGTTGAAAAAATTCAAAATTTTTCATTAAACCGCGAATATTTTAAATCCCGGCGAAATCACAAAGCCATGACAAGGTTACTTCTGATCTTTACATTGATGTTAACATCCAACAAATCGGATATATAGCAAAATATGTGCAATATATATGTCTATTTTATTTATTGTTTTAAAAAAATAAAAACATAATATTTTCAAAATCAATGATTTGAAGACGCGTAAATTTCGAGACGCGCATTATACCTATTCGCCAGTTTTGTCATGGAATTGAAAGATAGAACTGTTGATCATATTTTTAAAAGATAATCATCTAGGCATTTTATTAATTTTTCCCGCTGTTTAACTGAATTTAAAAATGAGGCAAAATATTAATTGAATGGAAACAAATAGTTGCATTCAAGCTTTTCTACCTCCTTATTGTACCATGGCATGGCATGCGACAAGTAATATGACAACAATTGAAAAAAAATGTAACAAAAAATGTTTACATTTTACTGGTATATTTTTACACTATTGTCTTAGATTTTATCCTTTTCTGGCAAAATACCATTCCGAATTGCTGAGAATAGTGAAAAGCAGTTCAGCGGTTCTTGACTTATAAGCAGAAATACCCGATAAATATTGTCGGATGACCAAATTGGTAGGCTTCAGCCCAGCCCTGAACTCTAACTTCATTCAAAATTCGCGTCGATTGGTTTATAATTTTGAACTCTGGAGCAACAGCAAAATCAAGAATACTATTCTGGTTCACTATGGCACATAGCTCCCATATAATCTTTTCAAAACTTTCCATACCCTCCACCATTAGCTAAAAGATCTTCTAAAATGTCGAATATCGGAAAATACCTTTATATAGGCGTTATTGGAAAACTTGAACCTATATATACAATGTTCCTTAAGCCTTGCCAAAAACCCAATGCGAACTACAAATTGTAGACAAATCCGTTAAAAATGTACCGTTATATGGAAGTTATACCAATTAGTGGACATCGATCGAACAGTTATTGCAGAGAGAAAACATATATACCAATAACCCCAATTATCAAATTTCAACAACTTTGGAAACAATACCGAAATTCTAGAGGTACAGTTATGTGGTGGCTATACCTAAACTTTAACCATTTTCAATACCAATTAGCCTGCCTGCGCCAAACTTCAGAGCTCTTGATTGAATAGTTTCAACAGACAGAGAAAGAGAGACGGACATCTCTAACTCGTCCTATAATTTTATTCTGATCAGGAATATATATACTTTTGGGGTCTACGATGAACATTTTGAGGTGTTGCAAACAGAATGAAAAAGCTAAAATACCCTAAATTGTATTGTGGAGGGTAGAAAAACAATAAAAATGTAAAATTCAATATGAAATGTCAAATTTCATCCAATTCCCCTAAGAATCATCCCCATGTATACTACACAATGAAAGAAAATGTAGAACTTAGATGTGGAACCAATATTGAACGAAGAAGATGGTCCTACTACGTCATATACCTAATTCGCTCTTTCAGAAGAAAATTCATACTGGGCATTTTATTTTCATTTCATTTTTCAAGTAATGTCATACGGTCCTGGAAACGTTTTACCTTGGATTTTGACTAAAATTATTTCCTGTATCTCCGATATTTTCAAAAAATTAAAAAAAAATATCACAGAAAAATATTCACATTTTTATTGGCATCTGTCTATGCAATTTTTCTAGATTTCATTCCCTTCTGCCAAAAGGCTATCCTGAATTGGTTAGCATTGTCAAGGTCTGTCCAGCCGTTCTTGAGTTATAAGCGGTATAGAATTGTATATATTTTGCTATATATAGATATCATCATCAATGTAACGGTCAGAAGTGACCATTTCGTGTATTTGTGATTTGGCCAAATCAATCACTAAGTATTTATAGGAATCCTCTGTGCAGGATCAACATTTCAAGGTGTTACATAATTGTTGTACCAATCAAACTAAATGTATTACAAACATATTTTTATACCCTACACCACAAGGTGGTCAGGGTATTATGTTTTTGTGCATTTGTTTGTAACAGGCAAAAGGAAACCAGATAGACCCATAGTTCCTTTTGATGATCTGCATAGAATCACTTTCTGAATTGATTTATGCATGTCAGTCCGTCTGTCCGTCCGTCCGTCCGTCTGTCCATGTATTCTTGTGAACAAAATGCAGGTCGCATTTATTATCCGATTGAGATGAAATTTTGCAAACAACATTTGTTTGGCCCAAGGACGAACCCTATTGAAATTGGAGATAATCGGTAAAAATTTAGATATAGCTCCCATATATATCTTCGTCCGATTTGCCTTTTATTGTGCACCAAATGTGTAAAATCAGCCCGAATAGTATGGAATTTTGCACATACAACCAAATTAGGCCTGAAAATAAGTATGCCAAATTTTATCGAAATCGGTTCAGATATAGCTATAGCTGCCATATATATTGTTCATCTGATTTGTTATATTTGTTAAACACAGCCGTAATATGCACTCCGTAACAACGATCTTCAGGGAAATATATCAAATACAGCTCAGAAATGTCTTTGCCAAATTTTATCGAGATCGGTTCAGATTTGGATGTAGCCTCCATATTTTACTTTATCTGATTTCAAATTAATTTTGCACCAAATGGGCAATACAAGTCCGAATTTAAAAGATACAAATGCTTCGGCATATTTAGTCCGTGATCTTTAAATTATAATTATAATCATAGCGTGTATGATTGAATTCTCCTATAGGGTATTAAAAGTCGGCCCGCCCGACTATAAGACATTCTTTACTGGTTTTAGATTTTATCCTTGTTAGCCATTCCGAAGTGGTGGGGATTGTCAAAATCAGTCCAATCGTTCTTGAATTATAACTTGTAACCAAAATCGCTTTTTTATATTTACAGACAATATTTTCTTGAAAAGAAGACAAATAGTGTATTCAACTATCAATTCCATTCATTTAACCTCCTCCCTGCTCTGCAAAAGTATCATTTCATTTTCATCTGTCAATGTGTTTGCCACTTTAAGTAATTTAATACTTAAAAAGTGTTCTTCTTATTTCAAAACACTTCAATTTGAATTAATATTAAATAACAACAGATACGGTAAACTTTTATGTGTGAAAGTCCAAACAAATTTACAGCAGATGCAACTCGCAAGTACACTGAGAGAAAGGTGACTTTGGGTGGAAAATGCCATAACATCAATGAACTGCAATACAAAAAACTAAGAAGATTCTAAATTCACTCTAGGCCGATTCCTGAACGAAATGCAAACAATTATAATGAATTCAATTTTTTTCATAATTTTTTTTTCAGTATATTTACATTTTTGTATATATCTTGTGGCCCCTGCACATTTTCAAGTAGAGCATTTTACAAATATGCTTTGTACAAACTATTTTATCCTCAGCAACAGTTTATGGTTATCGTCCGATCTGCTTTTTAGAGTGGCTTTGTAAAATCAAGGCAATTGTTGTAACGCCAAAGGGGTGAGAAAGAGAGGAAAAAGCCGTTTGTTTGGGGCAATATAACGTACTACCGCCATGCCTCCCGACACTTAGTTTCATTGTAGCCAAGCGATTTCAACAGGAGGACGAACATGAAAATAAGACAATAAAATGCATGTTCCATCCGTGGAACATAGTGTGTTTTATGGACGCTGCCATAAATTAACAGAAATCCAAATGGAATTGTGTGTTTATAGCAGAGGCAAAGTCTATGCCATAGTACCACGCTATTGCACGATTTAGCCAATACCAACCGAATAAGTTCAATGTGCTAACCATACTTCTTATTAAATGGCTCCAATTAATAGCCTTTGAACATAATTTTATTACAAAGTTACCAACCAAAGCCTAAGTTTTGCATGGGAGGATGTTTGAGCGTTAGTGTTGGTTTGCAAAAAACTTTTATGTTAATTTTGAAAAAAGCTACCAAAACTTTGAAACGATTTATGTAAGTTTCTTTTTATGCGACTTTGCCAAAAGGGCTGTGGTTTTACTGGCTTCAATGTAAACAAGTCATTAAATTTTATAATAGTGTTAAAAGGGATCAGAGCAAGAGACCAGTGAAAAGCATTACGAGTAAATGTTGAAAAGTGTAATTAAAATTTACCCCCAGAAGAAGTTGTCGAAAGAAAGTTCAATTCAATTGTCTTATAATGAAAACTGTTACTCCAAAATTTCCCATAATTATCGTTGCCAATATTACACGATTGGGAGGTAAACCAGAACACAATGAGACTGCAACGAATACCAAATGGTAATTAAAGTCTGCAATAAAATTGTAAAACACCAAATGCCCCGAATAGAGGGAGGGAGAGGAAGAAAATTGGAAAACTTTCAATTAAATATGTACACATGAAAAATATTTGTAATCAAATACTTTATTAAACCTCTATTTGAAAGTTAGCTTTAAATATTATTTAAATTAAATTACCGGCTAATTATTTTGAAAAAAACAAAAATAAAATTTGTGCGTTAACAAGTATTTTTATACCCTCCATCATAGTAGTAGTGGAGTAGTTAAGTTTGTCATTCTGTTTGTAACACTTCGAAATATACATTTTAGACCCCTCAAAGTATATATATTCTTGATCAGCATAAAATTCTATGTCAATGTCCGTCCGTCTGTCAGTCTGTGGAAATCACTCTAGCTTCCGAACGAAATGAAGTAGGTTGATAAAATTTTACTCAAATGTGTATAATGTCTGCAAGACTTTTCGTCTTCGTATAGCCCCCACATAACGGTACCCCCGATATTCGGTATTTTGATGATTTTAGCGACATTATTTACCGGAATTGTTTTAAGTTTCGCATTTGAAGTTCGTAATGGATACTACAGCACACAACAGAAAATTATTTGTGCGGGTCCGCGTCTTCGTATAGCCCCCATATGACGGAACCCCCGATATTCGGTATTTTGATTTTTTTAGCGACATTATTTATTGGAATTATTTCACATTTTGTAATTGAAATTCGTAATGGATACTACAGTCTATGCCAGAAAATTGTCTGTTCAGGTTCACGTTTTATAATCCCCATGGTACCTCCCTATATTCGGTATTTTGATGATTTTAGCTACATTATAAACAGATTTTTTTCAAGTTCCGCATTTCAATATTGTAACAGCTTGTGATAAAAGTTGACTATGCAGGTCCACGTCGTCATATAGACCCTAATATACGGATACATTCGATATTTTTAAGATTTTAACAGAATTCTTAACGGATTTTATTTTTTTGAGAATTGCCAAATTTGTACCAAATGGTGGAGGGTATTTAAAGTTCGGCCCGGCCGAACTTACAGCTTTTTAATTGTTTTTATTTAGTTTTGGCCATTCCTAATTTCTTATGCTTCATTCAAACGTCATATTTCATTTTTTGGTGGAATATACCACATAGATAGGGACGATATTCTAAGTTACATACAAATATTAAGATGCGTAGCGTTACAGCAAATGATCATTCCATTGGATTCAAACAGGAGTGGTTAATAATTATACCCTTCAGCATGTACTTGTGTAAGACATTATAATAAAAGGTATATGCATGTATTACTACAACTAACTGGAAACAAAATATATTTTACGAATATCCTCTAAAATGTTCCTTAAAATCTGAAACCCTTTTGACAAAATTGATATAATTGAAATGCTAAAAATTACTTCAAAAATTAAACATTGTTCTTAGATGATAGATTGTTATTGCAAAGGTATTTTAATAGGGAGTCTGAATGTTGCCTTAAACGTCCTGTAATAGAGGGCCTAGTACCGGGTGATATAAAAAAACTGCAACAAAGTCAAACGCCATAATTTTCAATTTTTTTTTAATTTTAATTGAATGAAAGCAAAAAACGTCGGAAAAAGCATCAAATTTTAGATTAAGTTTATATTTGTTCGAATTGGTCACCTTTGGCATGAATTATGGCCTTCAAACGGCCAAGGCAACCGTCACACGCTGCCCGAATGTTGCTCTCTGATATTTTGGCCATTCCAGGCGAAGCGCTGTTGATCGACACTGGTATTTTTTTAGTGCCAACCTTGCCTTCCAAAATACTCTAGACACAATAGTCCAACGGATTGGTATGCGGGGTTTGTGGTGGCCATTGTGCGCTGGAAATGAAGAGAAGAACCTCATTTTGTACCCACTCTCGGGTGGCGCGTGCTGAGTGCGATAGTGCTGAGTCCTATTGGAATACCCAGGGTCTGCGGTCAAAATGTTTGCGTGCCCAAGGCTTTAATTAACCCTACAGAATATTTTCGGGGTAATATTCGGCATGCATTCTGATGCCACTATCGATTAATACGCGTGGAGGGCGACCATCACCATGCCGGCGCTTGAGTTCAGGTAGCCAACCAAAGGGGCACATTTTCAGTTGAACTCTTTGGCAAGTAAACACGATCATTTTGTTTCTTTACGAACAAAATCATAGAAAACCAAATTCGGCTGTTCACCACTTTCAGCCAAGCGAAGCAACGCTTTAGCTCTTTTGAGTCTATTTTCTGTTTTTTTTTTTTTTTTTTGTTGCGCTGTAAGTTCTTGCACTTTTTGGAATTTCAGTGGCGTTACCCCGAGCTCATTTTTCAATTTTTGCCAAATGGAATATTGCGATATGTTCAGCTCACGAGCCATTTTTCGGCCATCGCGACGCGTGTTTCTATCAAGTCGCTTCTTTATTTTTCGAACGATTTCTGCTGATGTTGTTGTTTTCCTTCGTCCATTTCCTTGACGTCGGGCTACGCTACTAGTTATGAATGGAATGTTACGAGACGCAAAATTTATTCACATTTAAATGCTGGAGTGCTCTAACGATAGCCCCTTGTGGTTTTCCAGCCAAATATAAAGAAATCGAACTATCACGCTTTAATTACATCACGAATAACTCTTTTTCTGGAAAATTCTCACCAAAACGCTATTGTACGCTTGTGAAGAATATAATGAGTTGTCACTGGAATAATTTTAACAGCCTTCGGACGAGTTGCTTAGAAATGACAGCAGTTTGAAATTGGTTGCAGTTTTTTCGTCTCACCCTGTATGTTTATGTCTAAGAATTGTCTTGGTTTTCCGATTCCGAACAATTTTCCTACACTGTCAGTCCCATAAGCACGACTGACACCCTCCTCAAGACAATATTTTACAATATTGGTTCGTGTGAGCATACAGTGACGTAAATTTCATAAGTGACATTTCATGTTTATTGATTTGGTAGTGATTTGTCTTTCAATACTAAAAGGTTTCCCGATTGAAAGAAAAATTCTATATTTAAGGACTTTTGAGGATATACAAGTTTTCACAAGGCGGAAGATATAAAAAGCATCAAATTTTAGATTAAGTTTATATTTGTTCGAATTGGTCACCTTTGGCATGAATTATGGCCTTCAAACGGCCAAGGCAACCGTCACACGCTGCCCGAATGTTGCTCTCTGATATTTTGGCCATTCCAGGCGAAGCGCTGTTGATCGACACTGGTATTTTTTTAGTGCCAACCTTGCCTTCCAAAATACTCTAGACACAATAGTCCAACGGATTGGTATGCGGGGTTTGTGGTGGCCATTGTGCGCTGGAAATGAAGAGAAGAACCTCATTTTGTACCCACTCTCGGGTGGCGCGTGCTGAGTGCGATAGTGCTGAGTCCTATTGGAATACCCAGGGTCTGCGGTCAAAATGTTTGCGTGCCCAAGGCTTTAATTAACCCTACAGAATATTTTCGGGGTAATATTCGGCATGCATTCTGATGCCACTATCGATTAATACGCGTGGAGGGCGACCATCACCATGCCGGCGCTTGAGTTCAGGTAGCCAACCAAAGGGGCACATTTTCAGTTGAACTCTTTGGCAAGTAAACACGATCATTTTGTTTCTTTACGAACAAAATCATAGAAAACCAAATTCGGCTGTTCACCACTTTCAGCCAAGCGAAGCAACGCTTTAGCTCTTTTGAGTCTATTTTCTGTTTTTTTTTTTTTTTTTTTTTGTTGCGCTGTAAGTTCTTGCACTTTTTGGAATTTCAGTGGCGTTACCCCGAGCTCATTTTTCAATTTTTGCCAAATGGAATATTGCGATATGTTCAGCTCACGAGCCATTTTTCGGCCATCGCGACGCGTGTTTCTATCAAGTCGCTTCTTTATTTTTCGAACGATTTCTGCTGATGTTGTTGTTTTCCTTCGTCCATTTCCTTGACGTCGGGCTACGCTACTAGTTATGAATGGAATGTTACGAGACGCAAAATTTATTCACATTTAAATGCTGGAGTGCTCTAACGATAGCCCCTTGTGGTTTTCCAGCCAAATATAAAGAAATCGAACTATCACGCTTTAATTACATCACGAATAACTCTTTTTCTGGAAAATTCTCACCAAAACGCTATTGTACGCTTGTGAAGAATATAATGAGTTGTCACTGGAATAATTTTAACAGCCTTCGGACGAGTTGCTTAGAAATGACAGCAGTTTGAAATTGGTTGCAGTTTTTTCGTCTCACCCTGTATGTTTATGTCTAAGAATTGTCTTGGTTTTCCGATTCCGAACAATTTTCCTACACTGTCAGTCCCATAAGCACGACTGACACCCTCCTCAAGACAATATTTTACAATATTGGTTCGTGTGAGCATACAGTGACGTAAATTTCATAAGTGACATTTCATGTTTATTGATTTGGTAGTGATTTGTCTTTCAATATTAAAAGGTTTCCCGATTGAAAGAAAAATTCTATATTTAAGGACTTTTGAGGATATACAAGTTTTCACAAGGCGGAAGATATAAAAAGTACTGCCCATTCATGTCTACAAATAAAGCCATGTCTTACTCCTTTCACCATTACACCATAATCCCAATTATAATTTAAACAAGTAAAAAGCAGCAAATTAATTTGAATACCATCCCCTATTTGGAAAGAATTTGAAAAATTTCAAAATACTTGCGGAAACTACCACTTAAATGAAAACTGTTATATAGAGGCTATACGAAAACGAGAACCTGCTTATAAAAAATTTATCATAGGCTGTAGTACCCATTACGAACTTCAAATACAAAATTTGATATAATTCTGGTGAATAATGTCGCACAAATCATAAAAATACAGAATATCGGGAGCTAACGTTATATGCGGGCTATACGTAGACGTGGACCTACAATAAAAATGTTTGTCATAGGCTGTAACTCCCATTATGAACTTCAAATACGAAATTTGAAATCATGAAAATACCGAATATGGTTAGGTACCGTTATATTGGGGATATACGAAGACGTGGACCTTCATACGGAATTTTTTCCATAGGTTGTAGTAACCATTAGGATATCCCAATACGAAATTTGAAACGATTCCGGTGAATAATATTGCCGAAATCGTCATAATACCAAATATCGGGAGCCACCATTATACGGGGGCTATACGAAGACGTAGATACAAAAAATGTTTGTCATAGGCCGTAGTACCCATTACGAACTTCAAATAGCAAATTTAAAATAATTCCGGCAAATAATGTCGCTGAAATCATGTAAAACCGAATATGGGGAGGTACCGTAAACTATGTATGTATGCAAAATTTCTCAATTCGTTCGAAAGTTAGCGTGATTACAACAGACAGACTGACATAACTAGATCGTCTTAGAATTTAACACTGATTCAGAATATATATACTTTGTAGAGTCTATTATGAATATTTCGAGGAGTTACAAACTGAATGACAATGTTAATGTACCCTCCATATAGTGGTAGAGGGTATAAAAAAATAACTATTTATAGGTCCTAATAGTTCCATTTGATTATTTCGGAAAACCCCATATGTGTAGATTGTGCAAGTTCAAAATAAACAATGCAACACCCCTTCTTCAAAATCAATAATGCAACACCGTTACGAATTAAAAACAAAAAAAAAAAAATTTAACTGTAATTTGACATGTGATTGTTGTTATGTTATCAAACAAATGACATACAGACAAATAGCGATTCTATTGCTTCGATAAGACAATAAAACGTTATCCATGGTCGGCAACCAACATGTATGAAGCGCGCATTCAAATGAAAGTTTGTTTGTCTCACTCAAACATCTGTTGTTTCGGTGGGCCAATGATTCATTGCCCTCTTGAGACAGTGTCATTCATTTATTTCAATTAAGATAACGTTCGGCCAGTCCGTCGGTCATCTTGACGATGCCTTGGGAATTCCACTTTAGTATTGCATACGATTGCTGTGTGTTGTTGTTGCTGATTTTGTAGGGTAATGTATTTTTTGAATGACTTCGGTATAAATCTCTATTTCAGCGATTTTATCGCAGCAAATAAATTTATATTTGCAACAATTAAATAAATTCCTTTAATTTGTTGAAGATGTGTTTAGAGAACGATTGTTGCTATAAATAATTAATATGAAGAGCTGTTGAATGCTGCTGGCTTTAATTAAATATTAAATTGAAATATATGTGGACGCATGGTGACAGTATAAATTATGTGTTGAATTGTTGATTTAGAAATAAAAATTAATAATGGTTTAATTGCTGCTATTAATTTTTTGTACCCCACATCATGAGATGAGGAGCAATTGAAAATTAATTAATATTTAGCTACCAAACATTCAGTTCATATAAATTGGGGTAAACAAAAACGGCGTTAAATAAATATTTTTGTGTTTTGGTATAATAAATAAAATAAAATTGCAAGACTAGAAGATTCTTGCAATTTACCAAAAATGTGAAGGAGGTGTTAGGGTCAGAATATAAGTATATTGTTTTTGGAGATTATCACATAATATTTAGGGGTTGAAATGGACCAAAAATAGATAATTTACTTGATTTTGCTCGACAGGTCGCTATTATACACCAATCGACGCGAAATTCCGCATCGGGCTAGAGTTCAGGGCTGGCCTGAAGTTACCGCTACATTGATGCTGATAGCCAAGATATTGGATATATAGCAATATAGGTACATTACAGGGTGAGATGAAAAAACTGCAACAAACTTCAGACTGCTGTCATTTCTAAGCCACTTGTCCGACAACTGTTAAAATTATTCCAGTGACCGCTCATTATATTGTTTACAAGCGTGCAAAAGCATTTTGGTGAGAATTTTCCAGAAAAAAAGTTATCCGTGATGGAATTCAAGCGTGATTTCTTAATATTAGGCTGGAAAACCACAAGTGGCTATCGGTAGAGCACTCCAGCATTTAAATGTGAATAAATCCTTTGTGTTTCGTACCATCGCCCTTTACCGTGATACTGGTAGCGTAGCCCGACGTCAAGGAAAGGACGGAAGAAAACAGCAACATCAGCAGAAATGGTTCGAAAAGTGTTAAGCGATGCAGTGGCAGAAAAATGGCTTGTGAGCTGAACATATCGCAATATTCGATTCGGCAAATATTGAAAAATGAGCTCGGGGTAACGCCATTGAAATTCCAAAAAGTGCAAGAACTTACACCGCAACAGAAAGAAAATAGACTCAAGTAAGCTAAAGAGTTGCTTCGCTTGGCCGAAAGTGGTGAACTGTCGAATTTGGTTGTCTCCGATGAGAAAACATTCGTTGTCCAGCAGTTTGTAAACAAACAAAATGATCGTGTTTACTTGCCAAAGAGGTCAGCTGAAAATATGCACCTTCGGTTGGCCATAACAGTCGACCGTGGCATCGGAATAAATGCCGAATATTATCGCGAAAATATTCTGGGTGATGTATTAAAGCCTTGGGCACGCACATATTTTGGCCCCACACCTTGGACATTCCATGAAGATTCAGCACGCGCCACCTAAGAATGATTACAAAATGAGGTTCCTCGCTTCATTTCCGGTGCACAATGGTCATCAAAATCTCCGGAAATAGACCAAAATACCGCAGAGCAACATTCAGGCAGCGTGTGGCGGTTTCATTGGCCGTTTAAAGGCCACAATTCGTTCCAAAGGTGACCAATTCGAACAAATCTAAACCTATTCTAACATTTGATGCTATTTCTGATATTTGAAAGTAATTTGATTCAATAAAATAAAAAAAAAAAATGTAAAAATGATGTCGACTTTGTTGCAGTTTGTTTTTATCTTACCCTGTATATATGCTAAAGAAATTAATCTAAGTTATTCCGCTTATAAGACAAGAACCGCTGAACTAATTTTTACAATTCTCATCAATTCGGAATTGAGTCTTGCCAAATAGGAACCAAACGTAAGAAAATCGCTTAAAAATATGCCAATAAAAAAGTAAATATTTTTTGTTAAATTTTTTCGAAATTTGTCTCTGTGAAGGGCTCAATAATATTATTTCAAAAACGAAATTTTCTCAAATTGATTTGGGCATAAGGGGCTTCCATCATGTTGTAGTGTATGGTCGGCCCCGCAAGACTATAGCCTTGGCTTACCTGTTCAATTATGTGGCCGGTTAATATTCAAAGACAGCTTTACTATCCGACATTTCCTCCATTTAATGGAACCTTCCTCAGACTTGGAATTGTTTCTCGCAAAATATCTTGATTGCAGGTTCAGGATTTTTGGCATGAAGGTGTACGAATCCAAAGAGGTAAGTTCGGATAACTAAATTAATATACCTTAAAACCGGAGCAGTTCGAAATCTTTCGAAAAAATTACCTCTCTAACATATGTCTCCAAACATATTGTGCAGCAAACATATATATGCCTCAAACATATATATTTCTCAAACATATAATACTAGCTGGCCCGGTCCGCGTTGCCGGCCTGTAGTTTTAGTCTTTAATGCAAATTTTGCATACCATAATATTTCACAAATCTAGCTCATAAAGGTGAACAAATTTTAATATAAATATTGATTCGACTAAATAGAAAAAAAATAACTATGGAAGGAGGGCAAAATAATTTCTGAATAGTCAAAGTTAATTACGCTTTTACACCCATTACCATAGCACCTCAAATTGCGCATTAGAGTCCCCAAAAAGTCTATGGTCTCGTTCATAGAAAAATTCAATGACGATTAAACAATACCCGAGTTGTTGTCCATTAATCGGTAAACATCACTATAGATCGGCGGGCCTGGGGACTATATGGGGACTGTACCAAAACATTTACGTATGTTGACATTTTTCTGTAAGATGGTTCTCTACTCACAAAGTAGCCTAAATACAGCAAATAATAGCCAAAATAGTTGAAAAATCAGGGATACATTTATAAAAGGGTTATACCAAAACGTGGCTCAACCAATATTCTCTTGGGGGTTACAAATTCAATAGAAAACAAAATTTTCTTTTCTGACCACCAATTGGATGTGAAAGTGGACTTGGGGATACTCCAATATGGGGACTTTACTTAAATAAATTCCTTTGTGGCAATTATCTGTATGGTGGTTCCCTACCCCAGAGTAGCATAAATACAATTATTAACCAAATCAATTAATGTATGTGGTCAAGACCAAAATGGGCCCTACTCTGAAAATTTCAATCTTTATGCGAAAAGGTTCTCTACCTCCTTAGAAACAAAGATGCCAAATAATGGCCAAAATATTAAAAAAGTGACCAAGACACCAAAAATAGTTTAAATCATACGATGGTTATATAAATATGAAATCGGGTTGTACCCTTATCCGTGAGTTATGATCGATATCATGACCTGCAAAAGCGATTTAAAGTATCTTGAATGTTTGGGAAGATTTTCTGGAAGGATAGAAATCCTTTTCTTACTAAGAGTTCCATTCGTTCTACTATTTTCCACCCTTTATATTGGGTATTTTTCTGATTGTACATTGGAGGATTATTGTGACAGGAAAGAAGTAGTTCCACGCTTTGAAATGAGCCCCATTAGGCTTTTTCGGTAAGTTTTGTTTGTTCAAATGTGTTCACATCTTCCAGCTGAACCACGATGTCGGCCCTTGAGTTGAAAGGTAGATGTCAGTTAACATCTTATTTCCCACTTATTTCATTTTTGGTGAAAATTTGTATATAGTGAAAAATTATTCTTTATTTTGTTCACAAAAAATTTACTGAATTCAATTAGATAATACAAATTGAAAAAAATTGACAAAAGAAGAATAACACAATGAAAAAATCTTCAACTTGTTCGCTGATTTTTTACAGCAAATGTTTAAAGATCCTTATATAGTTTGTCAATAGAATGTACTTCTATTTTAAAATTCGATTCCATTAAATTATTTCGACATCATCTATTCCGTTTCGCCACCACATAATTCGGTACAACACTTCCATGTAACTCGCCATCAATTTCATTTCTCAAGAAATCAAGTCAGTTAAATAAATTGGTATTAATATTTGAATTCAAAAATAAAATATAAAAAACACTACAAATGTACATTAGAAAAAAGTAAGTCAAAATGGAAAAAAATCATGCAAAATAAAACATTACTATTGTACATTTCAAAAGTCAAAATGAAAATGTTAATATATCTCATTTTTACGCGATTTTTTTGGATATTATCCTTTTCGAAGAGGAGACAATTCCGAATTTGTATGGATCGTTAAAATCAGTCCAGCGGTTCTTAAGTTATAAGCGTAGTAACTAACACAACTTTCTTTTATATATATAGATGTTTGGGTATTACAAGTAAATACATGCTTAGATGCAAGTATATGTATATGCTTGGATGCAGGTAAAGTTATGCGTGGATACAAGTACATATATGTTTGGATGTAAGCATATACAAACACATATATGATTGACCTAAGCATGTATATGCTTATTGTTGTTTTTATAAAAAAAAAACAACGTTTGTTTATTAGTTGAGAACGATGGTAATGTTTACCATGGGGTAAGGCAGGGAATACCTAGGTTTAGAAAAGAACCACCAATCCTCATCAGTTCCCTTGTTATTTGTCTGGGATATTTTCCCCAGAATTTATTTTAAAAATAACTTCTATGACAACAAACTTTTTTTACCCATTTGTTTTCTAAAATTCTTTTAGAAAATCCTATACATACATGGATCCAAACATATTTCGAACGTGTATTTTTTGCGAGTAGAAATGGATTGCCTTCAAGGTCAAAAGCCGTTATTTCAATAACACATTATTTCTAAAACCTTTTTATACACAATATGTTTGTAAAATATGTTTCAATGAATCGATGATCGGTCTCTGTTTGCTTCTTTTTTTCTTGTCATTACATGACTGCAACGAATAACCATTTCATATTAATTCTTATCCTCCACTTATTTTTATTACGAGCTATATCATCAAAACTTTGTCAATTACCCACTTCATTGACACAATTTTATCAGTTTCCCATAAAAAGTACTCTTCAATGGGCTTTCAATTATGAATGAAACATAAATATAGAAATCGACTAGATATTTATTTTGATGACTGTTTCTAATTGCTATCACTTGGTATTTATTTTATTTGCTTTAAAATATGACAATGAATTACGAGGACAGCTGATTCATTTCAAGTTCAAGGTTATCAATGTTGTTATTCCATGAAAATAAAATATGATAAGACGTGGGTTATGTCCAATAAGGCATGAGCAAGAGTAATATCCGTTCCACATTTGTCAGGGGAGTAAAAAAGAAAATTTAAAACATGTAAGCAAAGGCAATAGTAGTGCGGACCGATAACGTGACACCCTACAACACTACTATATGTTAGAAGCCCCCTTTTGTCCAAGTCCATTTTGAAAGGTTTCGCTTTTGATATTATGTCATAGAGCACTACCAAATATGACCCTAAGCTTTTAGATATTTATGCCCATATTTACGCACTCCGTTATGCTGTTAGTTGTTGTGGTCCATTTAACAGCTAAATATAATCCAATGGTCATCCAAAATGCTAGAATTCTTCACTGTCCTTAACTCTCTTCTCAGGCGTGTCGATTGGTTTCAATTGAGGGATCAGGAATTTTTTTATGTTTTTCGTTCATTTGGACCCCTAAATATTTTGCGATCATCTCCAAAAGCAAGAGGCCCCCCCATATATACAATTTTAGACACGAAATCAGCATAAAACCATTAAAGAAAGTCCTAAAGTCGGGCGGAGCCGATTTTATGATACCCTACACCACTTTGCTAATTTAGTTGAGCTCCACTTAAAAATTAAAAGTTTTTATGGGAGAATTTAATCATACACGCTATGATTATAATTATAATTTAAAATTCAAAGGACTAAATATGCCGAAGCATTTGTATCTTTTAAATTCGGACTTGTATTGCCCATTTGGTGCAAAATTAATTTGAAATCGGATAAAAATATATATGGGAACTATATTCAAATCTGAACCGATCTCGATAAAATTTGGCAAGGATATTTTTGAGCTGTATTTGATATATTTCCCAGAATAACGTTGTTACGGAGTGCATATTACGGCTGTGGGTAACAAATACAATAAATCGGATGAACAATATATATGGGAGCTATAACTATATCTGAACCGATCTTCACTAAATTTGGCATACTACCTTCTAGACTAAATTCGGTCGTATGTGCCAAATTCCATCCCATTTGGACAAATATTAGACGTTTGGTGCACAATAAATGGTAAATCGGACGAAGTTATACCAAAATCTGAACTATATCCAAATCTGAACTGATCTCGATAAAATTTAGCAAAGGTATTTCTGAGCTGCTTTTGATATTGTTACAGAGTGCATTTTACGGCTGCGGAGGACAAAAATAACAAATCGGATGAACAATATATATGGGAGCTATAGCTACATCTGAAGCGATTTCGGTAAAATTTGGCATACTTATTTTCAGGCCTAATTTGGTTGTATGTGCAAAATTCCATAATATTCGGGCTGATATTACACGTTTGGTGCACAATAATAGGCAAATCGGACGAAGATATATATGGGAGCTATATCTAAATTTTTACCGATTATCTCCAATTTCAATAGGGTTCGTCCTTGGGCCAAACAAATGTTGTTTGGAAACTTTCATCTCAATCGGATAATGAATTCGACCTGCATTTTGCTCACAAGAATACATGGACAGACGTAGGGACGGACGGACAGACGGACTGACATGCATAAATCAACTCAGAAAGTGATTCTATGCAGATCATCAAAAGGAACTATGGGTCTATCTCGTTTCCTTTTGCCTGTTACAAACAAATGCACAAAGACATAATACCCTGACCACCTTGTGGTGTAGGGTATAAAAAGCCAGAAGTTCGCCTTTTGTGTATTTCGGATATCACCTGTGAGTAATGTTGGTATTTTTTCACACAAAAGTAGTGGTCCATTCTACCCGCTGTCCTAAACTCTAACTTCTTGCGGGATTTCGTGTCCTTTTGTTTCTATTTGTGACCTTTTTAACGGCTGCAGAATCAAGAACATTTTTAGTTGTTGGTTCATTTGAACCCCTAAATATGTTGCAGATATCTTTGAAAACAATAGGCCTAGGCCTTCTGTGCCTAACCCTACCCTTGTGAAAGTTTTCGTGAGGATATAATGCAATATGTATATAATAACCCCAAGCTGTGTTGTTAGGTGAAAAAATGTAACAAAATATATTCTTCAATAATAAGTCAGATTGAAAGAATCGCATGCGTAAAAATATGAAAAAAAAAAATAAAAAAAATACTATAAATGCAATTTTTTTTTAAATTTTATACTTTTATGCCAATTTAGGATGCCCAAATTGACAAAAATTTGTCTAAATCGGTCCAGACATTCTTGAGATATAAGCATTCTAGCTAACCTCCCCTTCCTTTGTATATATACATTGTATATATTTCGCTATATATATCCGATATATTTACCATCGGCATCTACGTAACGGTCAGGATTGGCCTGTTCGTCTATTTGTGATTTCGCCGGGACTAAAAATATTCGCGGTTTAATGGACAATTTGACTTTAATTTAACACAAATGATCTATTTAATCCACTATTTACTAGCCGATGACCAAAATTGGAAGGCTTCTGCCGAGTCCTAAGCTCTAGCCCCATGCTAACTTCCGCTTCGATTGAAAATCAGGAAATTTTTCAGTTTTTGGTCCATTTCAACCCCTTAATATTATGCCATCATCTCCAAAAGCAATAGGCTTCTATTCTGGTCCTAGCCCCACCTCCATTCTAAATTTCGTGAAGATCGCGAGCAACCTGTAGAGTGATTACAAATTAACATGGACGGACGGATATCCATAGCTAGCTCGACTCAGTTCGGCGAGATAGGAAAATCTATATATACTTTCCTATGTGGGAAACCAATATTTCGAGGTGTTACATAATTTTTGGCCCAATCAAACTTATAATACCCCCAACACATTGTGTTGTAGGGTATAATAAGAAAAGCAGGTAATTATCACTTATACATTATACGTTCACAGTAAATGAAGTTACCACCTATTTATTTAAGTCCAATTTGTACTTTCTTGCTTCCAAAAAATCATATTTTTACCATTTAACACCCTTACACTTAGAAGATCCCCTTACCAATGAACATTCAATGGCTGGTTAGAAAAAAAGCGAAAATATATATGTTCTCAATTAAATTAACATCAAATTGTTCACTGAACCGCTTCATTGGAATTTTCCACACACACGCCTTTAAATATGGCCTAGAATATCATTGTTTGTTCTATTGAAAATAGAAAATGTTTTTCCAATGGTTCGATTTTGTTTTTCTTATTTGCAAACATTGCGTTGAAAAATACTGCAATTGTTTTGCAATTTTTCATTGCCTCTGTTCACAAAAAAAAGTTTCCATTGAATTTTAAAACACATAAAATCTCTTGAGCCGTGCAATAATATTTAATTCGAAAAGATAGCACTCCATTCTTTTTCAGTGAAAGAAAAAAACAATTGCAAAAAACATCCTTTAAAAAGTAAATATTTAAATAAAAAACTTTTTGAGGGGATTTTAATGTTTAGCAAACGTGAATTGTTGCAAAATTCTTGAAAATATGTTTATTCACTCATTCCCCTTAGGGGGAAAACATCTGCAAAAATCGTGTCTAGTATGTCAGTGCAAAACACCAAACAAACATATGTCTGGTGTTTCATTCATTGCTGCGGTATGCGTCAATTCTCAAGAATCTTATCAACATTTTAAGATGTTCTAGCCATTTCGTTTATGACGTAGTCACTTTTTTTTGATTTTCCAATGCACGGATATACATAGGTGTGTGTACGTGTAGTTGTGTGCAAATATGTACACACATTGCTCATTAGACTTTGACAGGTTTGATTTGGTACCAGGGTGGCTATGACTTTTCATATTGTACAATTAATTTAAAAAAATATATTCAATGGAATTTCGTTTAAAAAGCCTTCCAATGACTCAATAAAACATCAATTGTTGGCCATAGGCCGAAGAGTAAAGAAGTATTCGGAAAACTTGCTGTGGTATTTAAAGGAACTAGTTAAAGGATATTAAAGTGAACAAATATTTAAAATAGAATAAATAAATAAATTAATTAATTAACCATAATAGTGACATTATAAAAAGTATTTAAGGTAAATATGATCTTCTGAAAATTATTAAACTGAAACTAGAAAATGCATTTTTAAAAGTGATGGAAAACTATAATTTAAAAATCTTACTAGTATTTCAAGTGAGGAAAACGACAGTGTCGTAAAGAGACTCAGCTACATTGTCAGAGTTTTTTTTTTCTTGTTTGTCCGTCTTAAGTCTCTAGTATCGTGGACATTTTTATACCCTACACCACAAGGTGGTCAGGGTATTATGTCTTTGTGCATTTGTTTGTAACAGGCAGAAGGAAACGAGATAGACCCATAGTTCCTTTTGATGATCTGCATAGAATCACATTCTGAGTCGATTTATGCATGTCCGCCGTCCGTCTGTCCATGTATTTTTGTAAACAAAGTACAGGTCGCATTTATTGCCCGATCCAGATGAAATTTTGCAAAGATGTTTTTTTTTTGGCCCAAGGATGAACCCTATTGAAATTGGAGATAATCGGTCAAAATTTAGATAAAGCTCCCATATATATCTTCGTCCGAGTTGCCTTTTATTGTGCACCAAAGGTGTAATATCATCCCGAATTGTATGGAATTTTGCATATACACCCAAATTAGGCCTGAAAATATGTATGCCAAATTTGATCGAAATCGGTTCAGATATAGCTATAGCTCTCATATATATTGTTCATCCGATTTGTTATTTCTGTCCACCGCCGTAATATGCACTATGCAACAACAATATTTGGGGAAATATATCAAATACAGCTCAGAAATACATGTGCTAAATTTTATCGAGATCGGTTCAGATTTGGATATAGCTCCCATATATAACTTCGTCCGATTTACCTTTTATTGTGCACCAATCGTCTAATATTTGTCCAAATGGGATGGAATTTGGCACTTACGATCGAATTGAGTCTAGAAGCTAGTATGTCAAATTTGGTGAAGATCGGTTCAGATATAGCTATAGCTTCCATATATATTATTCATCCGATTTGTCATATTTGTTACCCACAACCGTAATATGCACTCCGTTACAACGATATTCAGGAAAATATATCAAATACAGCTCAGAAATATCTTTGCCAAATTTTATCGAGATCGGTTCAGATTTGGATATAGCTCCCATATATATCTTTATCCGATTTCAAACTAATTGTGCACCAAATGGGCAATACAATTCCGAATTTAAAAGATACAAATGCTTCGGCATATTTAATCCTTTGAACTTTAAATTATAATTATAATCATAGCGTGTATGATTGAATTCTCCCATAAAAACTTTTAATTGTTATGTGGAGCTCTACTTAATTAGCAAAGTGGTGTAGGGTATCATAAAGTCGGCCCCGCCCGACTTTAAGACTTTCTTTACTGGTTTGGTCAAGTAATTGATCCGAGTTTGAAGTAGCGTGTTCTCCATTGAAGGTGCTACATACGTGCCATTCAATTTTAGACATAAAATATGGCGGTCACAACGGTTTTTTCCATTTCTGATGCTCAGTTGATACAACCAATACCCTCAAACTTTATGCAACAAAATGAGAACTTAATTGAAAGCTAATGTATACAGCTTCAGATCTGCTTAAATGTTCACTATTCTAATAAGTTCCCTCCGTAATGTAAATACAAGTATATGTTGTAATTTCCCATCTACCCCAAAGCTGACTAAAATCAGGGGTTATCATTATATAACTGCTGTACCAAAAGGGAGACTTAAACCGATATTTTTTGCAAATAGCAATTCTACATTATTAAAACTCAAAATGCCAAAATTTTACAAAATTAAATAGAAACCAGTAAGGAAAGCTCAGAAGTCGGATGTGCCGACTATATGATACCCTACACTGCTATGCATTTTTAGTACAGCTGTCTTAAACGTAAGGTTTATATTGGGCATTTCTGAGCTCCAAGAGATATCTGGTACAAAATATGATTATGGTAGAGCGCATATTCCGAAAGTTGGAGATTCAAACACCAAATCGGATGAAACATATATATGGGAGATTTCACCAAATTTTAAGTATTAACTTCTTGAATGGGCTGAAATTAGCCATTTGGTGCACAAGAAACCTACAATCGGACGTATATATCTTGATAAAATTTGAATCATATATTGCTGGGCTGAATCTAATATCTGGTACTAAATATCATTTTTGTGGGGTGTATATTACGAATGTGAGGGACTTAAACACCAAATCGGATGTAAATTTGGAGAAATTTTCACCAATTTCAATAGGGTTCGTCCTTGAGCCAAACAACTTTTATTTAGAAAATTTAGTCTTAATCGAATAATAAATGCGACCTGCATTTTGCTAACAAAAAAACATGGACAGACATGGCTCACATTTTGAGTCGATGTATGCATGTCCGTCCGATATATCGACTCAAAATGTGATTTTATGCTGATCATTAAAAATAACTATGGGTCAATCTCGTTTTCTTCTTCATGTTACAAACAAATGCAGAAAGACATAATACCCTTACCACTATGTGGTGTAGGGTATAAACAGCAATGTGAAAATTAATAATTATCACTTATAGTATATACATTTTGAATATAATTTTCATGCAAAAACTACAAGTGAGGTAAAAAACGGCAACAAAGTCAAACGTCAATTTTTACATTTTCTGCCTGAAAAAGCACCAAATTTTATAATAAGTTTAAACTTGTTCGAACTGGTCACCTTTGGCACGAATTATGGCCTTCAAACGGCCAATGAAACTTTGGTATTTTTTAGTGCCAACCTTGCTTTCCAAAATACTCCAGACACAATAGTTCAACGGATTGGTATTCGGAGATTTTCGTGGCCATTGTGCGCTGGAAATGAAGTGAGGAACCTCCCTTTCTTGAGTGGTGTCTGCTGAATGCGATGTTTGCGTGCTCAAGGCTTTAATAAACCATCCTCAATATTTTTGCGGTAATATTCGGCATTTATTCTGATGCCATGGTCGATTAATAGGAGCAGAGAGCCACCATCGGCTGTTATGGCGGCCCACTCTACACTATTATTATTATTTTTTTTTTTTTTTTTTTTTGTTTACAGTCTATTTTCTGTATTTCTATTTATTTCTGTTGCGGTGTAACTTCTAGCACTTTTTTGAATTTCAATGGCTTTACCTCGAGCTCATTTTTCAATATTTGCCAAATGGAATATTGCGATATGTTCAGCTCACGAGCCATTTTTCGGCCACGGCGACGCGGGTTTCGATCAAGTCGCTTCTTACCCTTTCGAACCATATCTGTTGATGTTGCTGTTTCTTCCGTTTACTTCCTTGACGTCGAACTCCACATTTAAATGCTGGAGTGCCCTAACGATAGCCACTTGTGGTTTTCCAGCCAAATTTAAAGAAATAAAACTATCACGCTTGAATTCCATTACGAATAACTTTTTCTGGAAAATTCTCACCAAAATGCTTCTGTGCGCTTGTAAACAATATAATGAGTTGTCACTGGAATAATTTTAACAGCTGTCGGACGAGTGACTTAGAAATGACAGCAGTCTGAAGTTGGTTGCATTTTTTTTAATCTCGTTCTTATTCTTGATCGGCGTAAAATTCTAAGATGATTTAGCCCTGTCCGTCTGTTATAATCACGCTACAGTCAAAACGAATTTAGATAGGAAGCTAAAATTTTGCACAGATCTGTCTTTTGTCTGCAGGCAGGTCAAGTTCGATATCGTATAGCCCCTACATAAGCCGTTTTTTGTGTGTACTTTATCTCCTGGAAGAGAATTATCCATATGGGTACACGATATCGTATAGCTCTTATAATTTTTCAATGAAATTGTCTGAAATTCCACACAAGGAGTTCCTTGCATATATACTTCCTCGTACATATATATAGCTCTACGATATCATATATCCCCACACTTTTCAATGGAATTGTCTGAACTTTTACACAAGAATTTTTTTTGTGAGCACTTTATACCTTGGAAGAGAATTATTTATATAGGTTGTGAGTACATTATCACCTGGAAGAGTTGTCTATAGAGCTCCACGATATCATATATCCCCTATATAGCGGTTACACCCGATATTCGGTATTTTGATGATTTTAGCCACATTTTCCAACGGAATTGTCTGAAGTACGCACAAGGAGTTCTTTGGCGATTTGGCCATTTCAGCCAAATGTTTCAATTAAATTGTCTTAAAATCCACAAAAAAGGGTTCTTTCTGAGTACTTTACCCCCTAGAAGAGAATTGTCTACGTAGGTCCACGTTTTAGTATAGCGCCCATGTAACGGTACCCCCAGATATTCGGCATTTTCATGATTTTTGCGACATAATTCACCGTTCGGAACCGTTACTACAGCCTATGACTTATACATTACTAATGAAGCACCATGTCTTCATAAAGCCATGTAACGGGTTTCATTTAAGCGGTATTTTTTGACAGATTTTTTTTTTTTTTTTTTTGTAATTTTTCGTTTGGCATTGCTGCTTTATTATTTGCCTTTTTCTCTAAATGCAAAAAGGGGGTTTTCCTTCTAATACCATGTAATTTTGAAGACGTTAATTGGTTACGCGCCTGAATATAAATCAAGCAACATAATTGGCAACAAATTCTTTAGGGTCGGTTAATTAAAATAAAATTTCCCTCTTCAAATTGAAAATATTTGATCCGTGATAAAAAGGATTTCCTAATTTGTCTATGCTTCGCCGGCTTTTATACCCATTGAAGGTCAATTTAACACGTCAATTAAAATAATTTGCCATTCACACTGTTTCGTAATTAGTCAATCGATAACGTTTTCATTTCGACTGATGCCCCAAACCATTGAATTGAATTTTAGTTGCAATATTGAAAATAAACTCACATTATAATATATTTGCATTTACATCCTCTGGCCGGTGGCAAACACTCAAATTCAATTTCCCCTTTTCGGGGGGAGAGAGGCGGGATTTATGGTTGGCAGTTCATCAAATTCAATTCAATTAAAATTAACAAACTTAAAATACTATTTGTTTAGCGACGACCAGCGTTTAGCATAATTTTCGTAATAAAATTGTATCGAACAAATGAATTTCGATACATCCGTTTATTGGTTATGGGTGGAAAATACAATTTACTGTCGATTCGATTGAATTCAATTAAAACAGAATTTAATGTAATCAAAGGTCAATAAACGTGCGTCATAAACGGACCATGGACAAACATGGTCGTATGTACGCCTAGAGGCAGGATGAACAGTAGCGTAATTAAAATTGAATTGGAACACAATTTCTTGTTATTTAATTATGAAAATAATGAGATACAAATAAACATTTTGACACATCTAAATAATTGCCAAGCAATTGTATAAAAATTTATTTTAATTTAGCAATTTTTGTTGCATAGATTTAGGCGTATTTTTATGGAACCAATACCATTAACCAACCCGCTGTTTTATTTGTTGTTCATATTTGATCTCATCTTTAGTGTATATTTGTTTGCAATTACTAAATTATTTTATCATTTCTTTTTTTTCGGACATAAGTTAAACAGCAACGTAACTGACATATCCTTAGACCTTTTTGCCCAATAATTACGAATGGTAATTTGAAGTAAACAATCAAATATCAATATTTGTCGAAACCAAAAAGAACCCCACAAAAAACAAACGAAAAGAAAATTGAGCCAATTTAAACAAAAGATAAAGAAAAAGGTCTATAAGTTTTAATTAAAACTAAATAAACATTTAAGTACTAATGAAGCTGGCTGCCTGTCGAACTTTTCTGGAAATACAGACAGGAAGTCAAAACAGGGCAGGAAGAATAAAAGACATGATGTATTTTTACACACTCACACGCATACAGAGATAACTCATTGAAGCGAAAAAATCAATCAATTGTGTAGAATAGAAAATCCCCAGCTCAACATGCTGCAGGAGAATTTCCAATACTAGCTACCCGGCTTTTTTTCAAGTCTTTCGGTCTTTAATGATCTTAAATTAAAATTGGAAAAAGAATACAAGTTTTTGCTTCTCCCATCAACTAGTTTTTAGGGCTTCCTTGTGTAATTGTGAAGAAGACCAACTTTGTTATGTTTGAATGCCCTACACAGACTATTCTACGGTCTGTTGTAATCATGATATCTTTTAAGCAAACCGGTATGGGATGCTATCTGCAAAACAGATTCTATTCCACGGACTTGGTGGACTGTTTAATGCCCTATACCGCTAGGTTAGTTTGTAGCATATTAGGATTTGTAAAATATAGATACAGTGGCGCTACATTACCTTTTTATTATAGGGTCAGACAAAAATCTGCAACAAAGCCAAACGCCATAGTTTTTACATTTTCTTAATTTTTTTGAATTAAAGCAAAAAATGTCGGAAATGGCATCAAATTTTAGATTAAGTTTAGATTTGTTCGAATTGGTCACCTTTGGCATAAATTATGGTCTTCAAACTGACTATGAAACCACCACACGTTGTCCGAATGTTGCTTTGCAGTATTTTGGCCCATTCCCGGCGAAGCGCTTGCTTGAGGTGATCGACACTTTGGTATTTTTTAGTGCCAACCTTGCTTTCCAAAATACTCCAGACACAAAAGTCCAACGGATTGGTATCCAGAGATTTTGGTGGCCATTGTGTGCTGGAAATAAAGCGAGGAACCTCAGTTTGTAACTATTCTTGGGTGGCGCGTGCTGAGGGCGATGGTGCTGAGTCCTGTTGGAGCATCTAAGAGGTCAGCGGCCAAAATGTTTGCGTGCCCAAGGCTTTAATACTCCCTTCAGTATATTTTCGCGATAATATTCGATTAATACGAAAGGAGAGCGACCATCGGCTGTTATGGCGGCCCACACCAACACCCTTTGTTGTGTCTATCCTAAGCAACATCAAGGACTCTCATTCCAAATTTAAGATTTCCAACTCAGTTCCTTCTTCAAATACCATGTTTGGTACCATTTTTTTTTGAAACCACCTCCAAAATTCAGCCCTACGCACAAACAGTGACCCGACTGCAAAATTTCAGATTTTAAGCACTAACCGTTTATTTTATACCGAATTTAGTACCTCTTAGGACTTTTCATACACTTGTAGCAATCATTTCCAAAACCACTTCATTATTTTAACCCTACTTACCATGGTACAATATGGACGTAGAACAGCTTCGCAAAAGTACCGAAATACACAATACTATTCAAAATTAGAATCAACCAATATTTTGAATATCAATCAATATTTTGAATATTGATTGAAAAGCATAAAAGATGAATGAAATGTCTGTTCTTTCTTTTTTTTGAAAATAGCATTCCACTTGATCAATCTTTCAATTCCATGGCAAAAATGGTTATTGCCTTACTTTGGGCGCCGCAAAGCGCTTTTCTTCCAATCATTAATTTTGAAAATATTTTTTTTAAACAATAATACAAACACAAAATTTACAGAAGTTGGGCAAACTCAGAGAAAAATTGTGACTATACTCCGGAAAATTTTGGTAATCGTTCAAAAGGAAGCCAACACACTCTTTGCAGGGGCTCCAATTGTCAGATTAGAACACTGTTTGTTCTAAACAGTTATAGATTGTAATTATATCAGAAAATATAGTCCTAGGCAGCCATTGTCGCATAGGTAATCGACACATGTGAGAAATAATGGACTTAAACCACCATTTTTCCATAAATAATGGACCTGACTCGTAAAAAATAATAGTCGATAATACAGAATTTTCTAAGAGATGTTGAAACTAATTGATCATAATATTAAAGAACCTCTCTGGCGATCTATATGGGAAATAACTCATACCTAATGAATTTAACTAACTATTATCTTAGATTAATACAACTCACTGTCCCTTATACCACAGACAGTGAATTCGGCATATAATGAATTTCTCTAATGGTCATTCTTACAGAGATAATGAGCCTAACTACCAAGCCGATTTTTTTTGAACATACTTCTTCCAACTGAGACCACGGAGAATGTAGGCGCGACTCATCCAAAGCCTCTATACAATTTTTACTTACATTTACACAGCGATGGCCTAGGCCTTCAGACGATTCCGAAATGTACCGACAATATAAGCGAATGTTGGATGGGTCTGAAATCTACCGACATTGTAAGAGAAGGCTGCAATTATCCCTGATTCAGTGGATATAATCGGTCATTAGCCTCATAATGAACCTAATTTGCTTTTTGTAGGGCATCGTCATGTTAGGCTCCTCTGACCATAACCTCCTTCACTTGCCCTTTATCTTTATGTTAAGTTTGAAAAAAAAAAACAACTATGAATGAGTGAGTATTTTTACTACGTGTTGTGGGAAAGTTTGTTTTTAACTTTTTCCTTCGTTTTTTTTTTTTTTCTCCAGAATTGTTCTTCTCCATTTTTTCTTTTTTCTTTGTTCTTCAGCAAATAACTTTTCGTTTTCGAAATTTTCTTCTTTTTTTACAGCAAAAATAAATTCGAGGGAGCAGAAAAAGCAAAAGCTTTACCGACAATTTGCTAAAAGTTAATACGTTTGCTGCCAACACAAATATTTCGTACAAAAGGGGTTCCAGCCAGTCAGCTTTCATTTGCTTTCAACCAAACAGTGGGGAGCAAAGAAGAGTCGTTTATAAATCAACAACAAAACGAACAGTAAAAAGTTTAAAATTTAAAAATTTTAAACGTACAACTCCTAAGAAAGAATTCTCGAAGAAGAGAAAATTCCAGAGAGAAGCCATCATCGACAGCAGTAGTAGTAGCAACAAAAATTAGAAGAACAACAACTACAAGCAATTTCCACAATGCATAGACGAAATTATCGAACAACAACAACAGATGTTGTTGGTGGTGATATCCGGCCAAAAAGGAAATGTTTTCCATTTCACCGATGTTTATTTGCCCTCCTGCTGTTGATTGCCATAAACGCCCCGTGGGCTGAATGCCGTCCCAGCTCCGATGAGGATGAATGGTTGCCACAACATTTCAGCGTCGATGAGCAATTCAAGGATGTCGATAATTTGGAGGTAAATACATTTGGCTATAATGGGCATATCTATGTAACTGTCGTCATAGAAAATTAAAACTAAAAATAAAGTGTTTTGTATATTTCATTTTTGTTCTTTTTGCTTAACCCCCCTCCCGCTCTTTTAGATACACCATGTGAAATATGTCGATGGCAAAATGGAAGAAGAACATCCGATTATAATGTACAAAGAGGATTTTGTTGACGAAGATTATGGTAAGTAATAATAAGGGGATACAATGTACGTATGTGTATGTACATATATATAAATATATATATGTGTGTATACATATAAATGTAGATAAGTCCCAGGGAAGCTTGAATTGATTAATATAAGTTCTCCAAAATGTATTCTTTCTACAGATGGCACCTAAGTGGGTCCTTTTTGATGATATTCATTCAATACAATGTTTTAAAAGATCTGCCGTGAATATATTAATTTTTGTCTTAAGAAAAAAGTAAAAAAAAAACATTAAGTTCGGCCGGGCCGAACTTTCAATACCCTCCACCTTAGATTAAAGGAAACATTTAACCCACAAATACCAATTTTTGATATATTCTTGGGAAAATGTGGCAAAAATCATCAAAATACCGAATATCCCAACGGAGCTATAACCCATTAGGACCCACAAATACCAATTTTACCGAATACCGAATATAAGGAGGTACCGTTATATGGGAGCTATACCAAAACTTGGATCTATACATGCAATGTTTCGCCACCGGAGGTAGAACCCATTATGACCAACAAATACCAATTTTTCGACAAATCCGTAAAAAATGTGACAAAAACCAACGGAATGACATTTCATTGTTAATATACCCTCCTTTCCAAGGCGGAGGGTATAAAAAAGAGTATTTCGCCTTAAAAAAAAACATCATTGGAAAATGACATATATTGGTGACTGTAGATTTCTAAAACTAGTGATTTCTTTATACAAGTTTTACGAATATAAGAATTTCAGTGTGTTTTTTTCTCTTAACATTAAAATGGTTTTCCTCAAACATTTCCTTTCAGTTCCCACAAAGAACACGACCAAACGTCAGCGCAAATACAAAGATATTACACATCGACGTCGTCACAGGACCACACCCAGCCCCGATGTTGAATCTGAGAAAATCTATTTTGATTTCTTGCCCGAAACACCGCTGCTGATAGAAGATGAGAATGGTAATGTGAGATCGCGTAAAACACAATTTAAATTGTTGCCAGCATCTCAAGAAGTGAAAGATGGAGACGAAAGCTCAGCTACCAAAGATAAACTCTTAAAGAGACCCAAAAAATATCATCGTCGCATAAGACGTGACTTGGCTGCCGCTCGCGCATCGGCTGATGACCATGTTGTGCGTAGCAAACGTAATCCCTTTTTCAGACATCAAGCGCCACAAAACAACGCCGATGTTCAGCAGCAAGTTCAAACCCATTATGTTTATGTTAAGTGAGTTTAAATGCAGGGCATTCAGAGGACGATTTTTTAAATTGTTTGTTTTTTTTTTTATATTCAAGGCACGCTGTTCCCGGAAAGAAACACAATGCTCTAGACATTCCTGTTCCGAAAATGGAATTTGGCGTTCGCATTGCTGCCGATGAGAATGATCGCGTAATCTTTTCGAGTGGCCCAAGAAGTGACTACAAAATTAAATTACAATAGTTTTAAGTTGCTAAAATAAAAAATATTTTATTTTTTAGCTACAACTCGACCTACACCACGTCCCACCAGAAGGCCCCAGGAATCGATTTTCCGAGATCCCCGACCAGAAAACTTCGATTTTAGCTTCATGAGTAAGTGTTTTGAGTGATATAGGAATTATTATCATAGATGTAATTAATTTTAACGCTTAGGCAGTGTAACGTAGTAGGGCTAACAAAAGAAGACACGTGTATCGGCATTTAGAAAGTTTACATTGAAAAGTAACCAAAATAGAGGGGGTATGTTCCCCCCTCTTCCACAAATTTTCAGATTAAGATTCCACGGAATCCGTGTACATCAGTTACATAGTCTCTTCACTAATATTTCGGATAACCAGTAAGGAAAGCTCAAAAGTCGGGCGTGGCCGACTATATGATACCCTACACCACTATGCATATTTAGTAGAGCTCTCGTAAAAAGGTTTATACAGTGCATTTCAGAGCTCTATGAGATATTTGGTACAAAATCAAAATCTATATAATTCTATCTAATTCTATAGCTATCTCTGAACCGGGGTTCTCCAAATTTTACGTATTAGCTTCTAGACTGAATTCGGTCTTATGTACGAAAATTCAGGTGATTTGGGCTGATATTGACCATTTAGTGCACATTTAACCCTAAATCGGATGAAGATATATATGGGAGCTATATTCAAATCTGAACCGATTTCGATAAAATTTAAAACAGCTATTCCTGTGCTCCATCTAATACCTGGTACCAAATAATGAAAGATATATATGGGAGCTATAGCTATATCTGAACCGATTTTCTCCAAATTTGATATACTTGCTTCTAGGCCGAACTCGGTTGGGTGTGCCAAAATTCAGGTAATTTGGACTGATAGTGGACATTTGGTGCACATTTAACCCGAAATCGGATGAAGATATATATGGGAGCTATATCTAAATTTGATCTGATTCTCACCAATTTCAATAGGGTTCGTCCTTGGGCCAATATTGTTTGGAAAATTTCATCTCAATCGGATAATAAATGCGACCTGCATTTTGTTCACAAGAATACATGGACAGACGGACGGACGGACAGACGGACGGACATGCATAAATCGACTCAGAAAGTGATTCTATGAAGGTTCTCAAAAGTAACTATGGGTCTTACTCGTTTCCTTCTCCATGTTACAAACAAATGCACAAAGACATAATACCCTTACCACTATGTGGTGTAGGGTATAAAAATATAGGGAATATTTTGGTAAAAGAGGTCCTTTTGGTACTTTTTTTTAATTTGCTCAAAAACGTCCTCTAAACGAAATCGCACCAAGTCATATTATTTCAAAAAATTATTTGTCATAAAATGCTAATATACATACAGGGTGAGATAAAAAAAACTGTAACAATGACAAACGCCATAATTTTTACATTTTTTTTAAATTTTATTGAATGAAAGGAAAAATGTCGGAAATAGCATCAAATTTTAGAACAAGTTTAGATTTGTTCGAATTGGTCACATTTGGCACGAATTGTGGCTTTCAAACGGCCAATGAAACCGTCACACGCTGCCCGAATGTTGCTCTGCGGTATTTTGGCCCATTCCCGGCGAAACGCCTGCTTTACACTTTGGTATTTTTTAGTGCCAACCTTGTTTTCCAAAATACTCCAGACACAATAGTCCAACGGATTGGTGTCCGGAGATTTTGGTGGCCATTGTGCGCTAGAAATGAAGCAAGGAACCTCATTTTGAAACCACTCTTGGATGGCGCGTGCTGAGTCCTGTTGGAATATCCGAGGTCTGAGGCCAAAATGTTTGCGTGCCCAAGGCTTTAATACACTCTCCAGAATATTTTCGCGATAATAAACGACATTTATTCTGATGCCACGGTCGATTAATACGAACAGAGAGCGACCATCGGCTGTTATGGCGGCCCATACCATCACCATGGCCGGCAGCTGACCTCTTTGTTACTTGCCGAAGATCACGATCATTTTGTGTGTTTACAAACTACTGGACAATGAATGTTTTCTCATCGGAGAAAACCAAATTCTTCACTTCACCACTTTCGGCCAAGTGAAGCAACTCTTTAGCTCTTTTGAGCCTATTTTCTTTCTGTTGCGGTGTAAGTTCATGCATATTTTGGTTTTACCCCGAGCTCATTTTTCAATATTTGCCGAAGAGAATATTGCGATATGTTCAGCTCACGAGCCATTTTTCGGCCACTGCGACGCGGATTTCAATCAAGTCGCTTCTTTACTTTTCGAACAATTTCAGCTGATGTTGCTGTTTGTTTTTCGTCCATTTCCTTGACGTCGGACTACGCTACCAGTATCACGGCAACGAGCGATGGTACGAGACACAAAAGATTTATTTACATTTAAATGCTGGGGTGCTCTAACGATAGCCACTTGTGTTTTTCCAGCCAAATATAAAGAAATCACACTATCACGCTTGAGTTCCATTACGAATAACTTTTTTTCCTGCCACTGGAATAATTTTAACAGCTGGCGGACGAATGGCTTCGAACTGACAGCTTAACTTAAAATTTTCTTAGGGATTTTGGAATATTATTCCAGATCAACTAATCGGTTGTCAATATACAAATACTGGACCTGATCTGCTGATAGGCCTAATTTCTCAAAGAGATAATTTAAGTAACTTTACACTAGAGGCAGCCAAGCAATTTAGCGATTACCTCAGAAATAATGGAACTTACCGACCACTAACTTAAAAATATTAGACCCAACTGTTCATTATCTTCTAAATTGAAAAACTTACCTGACATTATTTTTAAGGTAGAGGATGTAACTGGTCATCATTCTATCGCTAAACTTAAAAGTGAAAGACTCAGCCAGATATTATGTCAGATATTTTAGGTATATCAGGATATTATCTAAGATGTTCTCGGAAAAAAAGAACTTAGCTGAAAAGTGATCATAACGTTCCCTTATCTCATAGATAAAGTTCCTACAGGATCATAATTTTGCAAATTATTGACCGAGCCGTTCATTTTATCAGAGATACAATTTCTAAAATATCATTATAATAGAAATGTATATTTAACTTTATTTACTTTCAGACCCCCAATCACCCCCCACAACAGAAGCAGTACCATTATTCAATCGTCGTCCCATGGCCACCCGTCCACCAGAGTCCATTTTCCGTGATCCAAGACCCGAAAATTTTGATTTCAGCTTTTTAGACAGTAAGTACCTAATGTCCACCAATAAACAAATAAAACTCCAATAAAAAATCAATTACAATTCACTTCATTACAGATCGAGGACAATCGGCGGTATCGCAGCAGGCAACAAATGTGCGTACAACAACAGTAGCTCCACCAGCCGCTGCCCCTCCAGCCACCGAACCAGCTGGTATTTCACAATGCGTATGGGCAATTGTCAACTGCTGTTCAAATCGTAATTCGGAAATACGTTATTCGTGTTTTGAACAGAACGGTTGTCATGGAGCCTTCTGGGGTTTGAATCCCTGCGCTGAACCACTACGTGATAATTTTGTTAGCTTTGTGGCGGATTATTATAATTAAAGAAGAAAAAGAAACAAAAAGAACAATTATTGTATGAGAGAGTGTGAGTTTATCTCAATACAGGATTGCACGTGTGTTCGTTATTTCGTAGAATTTTAACAAACGGTTATAACTATTATTTGCATGTTATTCGTATTTAAGGTAGCATAGAATCTCTTTTTTTTTGTCAATTTTCCACTGAAACTCAAAATGTTGTTGTACTTAACCAAAGTATTTTTGTATTGGAATTTAAAATTGCCAATTTTGTGAGATTAATTTATGTGTGGTAATATATAATTTTGCAGCACACTAATTGTCTAAGAAGAAAATCCAAATATTCCTCGAAACTACTTTTTTTCTGATTTGTTCAATGAACCAAGTTGTGAAGTGCATTTAAGTTAATAATAATTTTTTCTTTAAACAATCACCATTCAAACACAAGTCACAAATAATAAACCAAATATATATTTTTGAATTTTTTTTTTTTAATAATTTATTTTGTTATTAGTATTTGGAGTTTGTAATGGGAACCACTACCTACGACTGAAAATGAACACATATTTACATTAGATCTAATATAAAGATGCAGAATGTAAGTCGAATTTTTTGGTTCGGCCCCAAAAAGGGTATATGTAAACATGTTTTTAATTAACTTGTAGTACTTATACCCTACAATACCATGTTTTGGGCCAAAAATTATGTAACACCTCGAAATATTGGTTTCCCACATAGGATAGTTGTAGTATATATGGATCTAGCAATGTATGTCCGTCAATCCGTCTGTCCGTGTTAAATTGTAGTCACTCTACAGGTCGCAATTATGGCTCGATCTTCATGAAATTTAGAATGAAGGTGGGGATAGAGCCAGAATAGAAACCTATTGCTTCTGAAGATGATCGCATAATATTTAGGGGTTGAAATGGATCAAAAGCTAAAAAAATATCCTGATCTGGGCAGAAGCCTTCCAATTTTGATGGTCATCGGATAATATTTAGTGGGTGAAATATACCATAACATTTATGTTAAATAAAAATCAAATTTTGCATTAAGCCGCGAATATTTTAAATGACGGCGAAATCTCAAATAGACGAACAGGTCAATTCTCACCGTTATATAAATACCGATAGTAAATATATGTGGTATATATTGCGAAATATATACAATGTATATGTAAAAAGGAAGAGGATGTTAGCTAGAATGCTTATATCTCAAGAATGGCTGGACCGATTTTGACCAAAAGCATAAAAAGATGCCAGTAATAATGTTAAAATAGATTTTGTAGTATTTTGTGGCATTTTTTATTTTTTTCATATAATTTATCGCATGCGATTTTTTCAATTTGAGTTATAATATTGAAGTGTATATTTTGTAATATTTTTTCACCTTCCAACACAGGTTGGGGTTATTATATACAGATTGCAATTATCGTCCGATCCTCACGGAAATTTTCACGAGGGTAGAGATAGGCTCAGATGAGCTAGGCCTATTGTTTTCAAAGATGTCCGCAATATATTTAGGGGTTGAAATGGACCAACAACTAAAAATGTTCCTGATTTTGCAGCCGTTATTAAAGTCACAAAAAGAAACCAAAGGACACGAAATGTCGCATGAAGTAAGAGCTTAGGGCAACGGTTAGAATGGACAACTACTTTTGTGTGAAAAAATACCAACATTACTTACAGATTATATCCGAAATACACAAAAGGCGAACTCATAGCTTTATATGTTAATTTCGTTGACGAATATAGCCAAATATCGTAGACAATCATGTTGATTAGTCTAAATCATATCATATAGATGAGTCTAAAATTGGAGATACAGAGGGGTCTCTTAATTTTGTGGATGATCAAAAACAGAAAAAAATTCCTGATCACACAATTGAAGCCAATCGACACGTCTGAGAAGAGTGATAAAGACAGGGAAGAATTCTAGCATTTTGGATGACCATTGGATTACATTTAGCTGTACAATGGACCACAATGGACCACAACAACTAACAGCACGACGGAGTGCGTACATATTGGGCAAATGTCCCTGGTCAAAATGCTAAGGGTAATATCTGGGCAGTGCTCCATGAAATAATTTCAAAATCGAAATCTTCCAAAATTTATTTGAATATAAGGGGGCTTCTAACACTTTGTAGTGTTGTAGACTATCACATGGTCGCTCCCGCACCACTATATCCTCTGCTTACTTGTTTTCTATTTGTTTTTATAACCTCCACCTATTTTAACCCCTGAAAAAGAATTGTCTATATAGGTCTACGAACTCCTATATCCCCCATATAACTGAACCTCCCGATATTCGGTATTTTTCTGATTTTAGCCACATTTTTTATTCGAGTTGTCTGAAATTCTACACAAGGAGTTATCTATGAGTACTTTACCCCCTGGATGAGAATTGTCCATATAGGTCTATGTCTTAGTATAGCAACCATATAACCAACCATATAAAGGTTTTTATTGAGCGGGATTTTTCGACAAATTTTTTTTAAAAATGTTCATGCTCCTTCTTAGAACTTAGCTGCTTTTTTACTTGTTTTTTTTTTTTTTTTTTTTTCTAATTTGAGAGTAAGTCATATTCCCTGACTTGATTGTTTAACCAAAAGCGAAAATAAATTTCATGAAATAATAATTCTACCTAAAACGACAGTCAATTATATTCAAGTTATAAACAATCCCTTATTCCAAATGTATCATTCGAAGCCAAGTAAATTATCTAAACTAACAATCTCATGGGAAAATATCCAATGATATTTCTGTGGCGAATAATGTTGCCATACCGACATAGAAATTCATACATGCTTATTTGGAACAAAGGGAAATGATTTCCTATTTGTGGTCCATCACCTACCAAACAACCAATGCTTTTATCACCTGTACAATGTAAACGTACAACAAAATACACAATAACAGGATGCCGGATGGAAAATACCAATAATACAATAAAGACAATAGAAGTCCATATAAAAACAGAAGACAGACTAAACCAAAAACAACAAAATATATGGAAATTTATACATTATTCCCCAAGGAGAAGCAGACCGAAAAACAGTTGGAAACAATACACCATACCTGCTGAGGTACAATGTTGGCAAACTTTAGTGCATTGCTGGAAAAACCACACATGTATGGTAATGAAGAAAACATACCAAACTAAATATATATGTATGGGTAGAGAAATATACCTGACAGGATTCTTAGCTGCAATTAAAGTTTATTTATGTAAATATGGTTATTTATATATGTACGTACATAATATAAACACATACTAACATTTATTTATGTGTCAGGTTAATGTATGTGGTGTAAAGAAGCACTGGCACATGATTCATTTCTTGGGAAATGCAGGACTGTGGAAATAATAAACTAGTAATGGTCAGCAGAACCAGAAAATATTAAGTATTATTTAAATGTTGAACAAATATATGTAGATATCTATAGAAAAAAACACATTTGGGAGCTGACCATGTATTCCATAGAAGTCTTTAAATTAGTGAACGAAAGAGCGCATAATGTATGCTCCTGTTCCGTGCGGAGGATGCTGAATGGGAAAAGGTGATATACAATTCAATTGAGAACACCATTTCAGAATTTATATAAGTTTTGTGTATATTTTAAAAAAAGGAAGTGAACAATTTGACTTATACTATCGAATATGTTCTGTTCTATATCACAATAAAATCGGGACCAAGTAGGCGGTCGAACTTTATGGCATGACACAACATTTTGATACGAATGTATGTCGCTAACTCCACATTTAAGGTGAGTTAAAATTATTTCCTTTCATATTTTTTGCAACTCAAACATGTAAAAAATCAGCAAAGTTCTTTTAATACCCTCCACCATTTCGAAGGAAATTGGAAAATTTAAAAAAATCCGAAAACTACCACTTAAATGAAAACCGTTATATGGGGACTATACGAAGACTTGGACCAACATACGAAATTTTTTGTCATAGGCTAGTGTTCCCATTACGAACCTCAAATACGAAATTTGTTACAAATTCGGTGAATAATGTCGAAAATATCATGAAAATACGTTGTATCGGGAGGTACCGTCATATGGAGGCTATACGAAGACGTGGACCTGCAAACGATTTTTTGCCATAAGTTGTAGTACGCATAAAGGTCTTTCAATACGACATTTGTAACGATTCCGGTTAATAATGTTGCTGAAATCATCTAAATACCGAATATTGGGAGGTACCGTTATATTGGGGCTATACGAAAACGGCTACTGGTAAACTATGCATGTATGCTAAATTTTAGCCTTCTATCTCAATTCGTTCGAAAGATAACCTGATTACAACAGACAGACGGACATCCCTAGTTCGTCTTAGAATTTTACACTGATCCAGAATATATGTACTTTGTACGGTCTTTTATGAATATTTCAAGGAGTTACAAACGGAATGACAAAGTTATTATACCCTCCATAGAATGGTGAAGGGTATAAAAATAACATCATACTAATTATAATGATGAGAAGGATTTTAGAGGGTGCGAAATTTAAGAAAAAAAAAAACTGGAAATCATTTTTGATTTTTATAAAAGTTAAATGTTTCAGGGAGTCTAGATCGGTATTGTCCAATTTGGCGGCATAAGTCAAGTTCAACCAGTAAAAAAGCTGTAAGTTCGGCCAGGCCGAACCTTGAATACCCTCCACCATTTGGAACGAATTTTGCAATTTTCAAAAAATAAGAACCGTTATAAGTAAATTTAATCATAATATTCAAATGCGAAACTTGAAAAAAATCGGTAAATAATGTAGCTAAAGTCATAAAAAAAGGATATAGGGAGGTGCCAATATATGGCGGCAATAACAAAACGTGGAACTGCACTGACAATTTTCTGTCATAAACTGTAGTATCCATGACGGATTTCAAATAGCAAATTTGAAACAATTCCGGTGAATAATGACGCTAAAATCATATAAATACAAATTTTGAAGCTCTACGTCAAAAAATGTGGGCTGTATCGTGATTTCAACAGAAAGACAGATGGACGGACAAACAGACGGACTTCGTTACATCGACTTTGAATTTTATGCTGATAATGAATATATATACTTCATGGGGTCTACGACGAATATTTATGGATGTTACAAACGGAAATGTTAATGTACCCTCCTTTTTAAGGTAGAGGGTATAAAAATGAAGTATTTTTTGAAAAATTTGAATGTTGGATATGTACAAGAAAAAGACAACCGATATTTTCCATTTCCAAATTCGATGTAGTCTTGATAGCGGTAATTAGAGGTTATGTAGGGTGTTTTATTATTATTATTATTATTATTATTATTATTATTATTATTATTATTATTATTATTATTATTATTATTATTATTATTATTATTATTATTATTATTTTATTATTATTATTATTATTATTATTACTATTATTATTATTATTATTATTATTATTATTATTATTATTATTATTATTATTATTATTATTATTATTATTATTATTATTATTATTATTATTATTATTATTATTATTATTATTATTATTATTATTATTATTATTGTTATTATTATTATTATTATTATTATTATTATTATTATTATTATTATTATTATTATTATTATTATTATTATTATTATTATTATTATTATTATTATTATTATTATTATTATTATTATTATTATTATTATTATTATTATTATTATTGTTATTATTATTATTATTATTATTATTATTATTATTATTATTATTATTATTATTTTATTATTATTATTATTATTATTATTATTATTATTATTATTATTATTATTATTATTATTATTATTATTTTAATATGAATCACTCTGTGGTCTGATAGCTGTTTAAAAGTTTTAAATGACGTCTCTATTCAGTATCTGGAAAATCAACGTGAACCAGTTAACTCCAGAACAACGCTTCCAAATCGTTTTTAAATTAACAATGTTTATAGAATTTTTGTTTATTTGTGTTTATTGAGTCTGACACCACCATAATAAAAGAATTACCAAATTTTGGTTTACATACACTATTTTGGATGCCAAGCCAGGATACCAATGCGTCCTGATGTTTAGCGCAGTCTATTGGCTTTTGGAATCATCGGTCCTTATTGCTTTAAAAATGTGGAAGGACTACGCCTTTCCATGAATGGAAATAGATGCAGAATCATGATCAATGAATTTTTGTTGCAAAACTTCAACATAAAGCTTAAAAGAAATGTGGATTCAACAGGATGGTACCACTTGTTATACTGCGGACGAAACAATAGACTTATTGAAAGAACCTACCAACGACAACATTGTTTCAAAAAATGGACCGGTCAATTGGCCTCTGTGTTCGTGTGATTTGACGCCACTTGATAATTTGGAGAAACCTGATAAACCAGCAACGCTTTGGAAACCAATATTCAATATGTCATTGCTGAAATACTCCCTCAAATGCTTGAAAAGATGGTAAAAAGTTGGACCTCCAGAATGGCCTTTGTGCAAACTAGTGGTGGCGGCCATATATCCGAAATTATATTTTATTGTTTAACGACTAGAGATTATCTATCAAATATTTCACAATTTAACATGTGTTTTTTATTCAGATTTTAAATCAGGAAGCTCTAATAAAAATACCCTTTGGCAAGAAAGTTCATTACACAGTAAGAATTCAAATTATCATTTTACAACTACTTAGGCTGCAAAATGCGGTCAAGACCTACACGAAAATGTCTAAAACTGATTACATGGTTAAATTGGGGGGTCATGCCAAAACGTGAGTTATTATTAAAACGTTTTTTCTTGAGAAAAATGAATTTCTAAATTACAGTTACTTTGGTTGAGGAATGCTCGAAAATGCACGAAACTGCGGCAGTTACCAGAGAAAAAACCCTATCAATAAAAATACAAAATACCTACAATTTATCGGTTGGAAATTGTGGCTGAAGCATTAAAAAATCAAAAGTTATAAATGTCAAACACCATCATTTTTACATTTTTTTCTAATTTTATTGAATGAAAGTAAAAAATGTCGGAAGTAGCATGAAAATTTAGAATAAGTTTAGATTTGTTCGAATTGGTCACCTTTGGCACGAATTATGGCCAACAGGCCATAATATCGTTGGCCAAACAGCCAACGAACCCGTCACACGCTGCCCGAATGTTGCTCTGCGGTATTTTGGCCCATTCCCGGCAAAGCGCTTGCTTGAGGTGCTCGCCACTTATCCAGAGTATATCCGGAGATTTTGTTGGCCATTGTGCGCTGGAAATGTCCAAGGTCTGCGGCAAAATGTTTGTGTGCCCAAGGCTTTAATACACCCTCTAAATTATATTGGCGATAATATATGGCATTTATTCTGATGCCACGGCCGATTAATACGAACGGATAGCGACGGCTTATGGCGGCCAACACCATCACCATGGCTGGCGCTTGAGTTCTGGTGACCGACCGAAGGTGTACATTTTCAGCTGACCTCTTTGGAAAGTAAACACCATCATTTTGTTTGTTTACAAACTGCTGGACAACGATTGTTTTCCCATCGGAGAAAACCACATTATTTTCGGCCACTGCGACGTGGGTTTCGATCAAGTCGCTTCTTTACTTTTCGAACCATTTCTGCTGATGTTGCTGTTTTCTTCCGTCCACTTCCTTGACGTGGGGCTACGCGACCAGTGTTACGGTAGAAGCGATGGTACGAGACACAAAAGATTTATTTATTTATTTATTTAAATGCTGGAGTGCTCTAATGATAGCCACATGTGGTTTTCCAGCCAAATATAAAGAAATCACACTATCACGCTTGAATTCCATCACGGATAACTTTTTTCTGGAAAGCTCTCACCAAAATGCTTCTGTACGCTTGTAAACAATATAATGAGCAGTCACTGGAAAAATGTTAACATATGTGGGACGAGTGGCTTAGATATGTCAGCAGTCTGAAGCTGGTTGCAGTTTTTTCATCTCACCTTGTATTCAATATAGGTATAGCCCCATATAACAGATCTCCCACATTTTAGAGATTTCGATTTGGCCATAAATAGCTCAGCCAAGTATTAGCTGATGAGATAAAGTTGGGACCCCAAATTTGATATTGAGATCTCTCCGCTTTTTTTACCAAATTGTTTACAAGCTCTAGTTACGAAATTTAAAACAATTTTTGTGGAAAATGTTACAGTAGTTTTAAATCAAACTACATAAATATCGATCTCATTATTGTACACATCACACATATTTACACGACTGTGAGTACATTAATCAAATATATCATATCTCTCTATCAATAGAATGGACGTTTCCAATTACAATATCATCCAATTTACAATTTAATGTCATTCATTCATCTTCCTTTTTCATTCTGTGTGTATGTGTGTGCGTGTTTGTGTGAGTGCGTGTTCTCTGTGATATCCACTGGCATTATGACCTTTCATTTAACACTCCATAAGATGATTAATAAATTCCAAAGAAAATTACGAAACTGACTTAACACGAGATAACGCAACGCCAAAGGAAATCATATAAGACCAAGAGTGGCCATTCATTGCTTCACAAAGTGTGAGGTGGTAGGTTAATGTCAGTGATAATGCTGTCATTCAAATCGTTACTATGGAAAACTCATTAGAGAAAATTCAATAAACCTATGAGTGCGTGTGGGGTTGGTGTTCACAAAAGGATAACGGATTTTGTGTGAATACATGTGCTTCTGCATTCTACAAAAGATTGTAGCTATGTACATAGCTACAATAATCTACAACACCATTGACGTAACCACAAATTCTCGCTAAATCTTTTGTATGGGGATATGTAATTAACCATGTCAATAGATGTGTGCCTATTAGCGCAGTGCTTTGAGTTTACCTATTTATAATTACTTAAGTTAATAAAGGATTCGTGGAAGGAATTTACATCAACGGTATTGGAAAGTGGTGGCCTTTAGGCCATCTTTAATTCCGTGGCATAGTATTTGCCTCCCTACTGCAGATGTAATATGTTTAATATAATGTAGTCAAAATGTGGATTACGCTTTCTAAGTACGAATACATCGTACCGGACAATTTTTACAACAAATTGAGGGAATACAGTACCCTATTCAGTCCAAACAAGGCATATCTTAAAATTTTTAAAAGACTGGCTTTTTATATGCGTTCAAAATGTTATATACGAATATTTTGTGGTTTTTATATAAAGTGAAATAAAGTCAAGAATTTAAAAAAAACGTATTTATTGTAATGTGTGAGACGAAAAAACTACGACCACCTTCAGACTGCTGTCATTTCGAAGCCACTCGTCCGACAGCTGTTAAAAATATTCCAGTGACAGCTCATTATATTCTTTACAAGCGTAAAAAACCATTTTGGTGAGGATTCTCCAAAAAAAAAATATTCGTGATGGAATTCAAGCGTGATAGTGTGATTTCTTTATATTTGGCTGGAAAACCACAAGTGGCTATCGTTAGAGCAGTCCAGCATTTAAATGTGAATAAATCTTTTGTGTCTCGTACCATCGCTCGGTACTGTGATACTGGTAACGTAGCCCCACGTCAAGAAAGTGGAGAGAAAAAAACAGCAACATCAGCAGAAATGGTTCGAAAAGTAAAGAAGCGACTTGATCGAAACCCTCGTCACAGTGGCCGAAAAATGGCTCGTGAGCTGAACATATCGCAATATTCCATTTGGTAATTATTGAAAAATAAACTCGGGGGAAATTCCAAAATGTGCAAGAACTTACACCGCAATAGAAAGAAAATAAACTTAAAAGAGCTAAAGAGTTGCTTTGCTTGGCCGAAAGTGGTGAACTGCCGAATTTGGTTTTCTCCGATGAAATTGCATTCGTTGTCCAGCAGTTTGTAAACAAACAAAATTATCGTGTTTACTTGCCAAAGAGGTCAGCTGAAAATATGCGCCTTCTGTTGGCCACAAGAACTCAAGCGCCGGCCATGGTGATGGTGTGGGCCGCCATAACAGTCGATGCTCGCTGTCCGCTCTTATTAATCGTCCGTGGCATCGAAATAAATGCCGAATATTATCGCGAAAATATTCTGGAGGGTGTATTAAAGCCTTGGCACGCAAACATTTTGGCCGCAGACCTCGGACATTCCAAAAGGACTCAGCACCATCGCACTCAGCATGCGCCATCCAAGAATGGTTACAAAATGAGGTTCCTCACTACATTTCTAGCGCACAATGGCCACCAAAATCTCCGGATACAAATCCGTTGGACTATTGTGTCTGGAGTATTTTGGAAGGCAAGGTTGGCACTAAAAAGTATCAAAGTGTCGATCAATTTAAACAAGCACTTCGCCGGGAATGGGCCAAAATACTGCACAGCAACATTCGGGTAGCGTGTGACGGTTTCATTGGTCGTTTGAAGGTCATAACTCGTGCCAAAAGTGACAAATTCGAACAAATCTAAACTTTTTCCAAAATTTGATTTTATTTCCGAAATTTTTTGCTTTCAATCAATAAAATAAAAAAATGTAAAACTTATGACGTATGACTTTTTAGCAGTTTTTTTTATCTCACCCTGTATTTAGTTTTTGATCCTTCAGGAGCGTAAACAAACAACGTGCAGCTGACCACGAGAAAAGAAGGAATAAGCGATATTCAAACCGCATACACGAAAATGTTGTCGTTGGGCTTTATTAATGTTATCCTTGGGAATTTTTAATAAAGCTCCCACATAACGGTACCTCCAGATATCCGGTATTTTGATAATTTATGCCACATTTCCACGGATTTGTCCAAAAATTGCTATTTGTAGATCATAATGGGTTTTAGCTCCGGTGGCGAAACGTTGTGCGTATAGGTCCACATATTCATATAGCCTCCATATAACGGTACCTCCCGATATTCGGTATATCGATAATTTTTGGGACATTTTTCAACGGATTTTGTTTGTTTAAAATTTGGTAGTTGAATATTTAGGTCCACGCTTAGCCTCCGATATTCGATATTTTAATAAACCTAGGCACATTTACCCAAGAAATTGTTTAAAATTTAGTATATAAGAAGATTCTTGAAGTATAAGATAGTCTGAAGACTCTCCCGTTTTGTTTTGGCCCGTTATATAACGGCCTCACCCACTTTATGGTTTCTTTTTAAGTTTAACAGCATAATCCAGTTTATTTTCTTTAACCAATGATTAAGGGTATTAATTATTCGTCCTGGCCGAAATTAATGTTTTTTACTTGTTTACTCTTAGCCTAGGACCATTGCAATGCGTTGAACCAAATCTGAACCGGTTTCAGTACATATTGACAACATTTATTTTTAAAATTCATTGAAATTGGAGATCAAATACATGAAATCGAACGAAAATGTATATGGGAGCTATATCCAAATCTAAACCGATTTCAATACAATTTGGCAAATTAGTTTTTGTACCAAATTCCATTACTCGTTCCAAATTTGAAGACTGTATCTATAACCGATCAATAGATGTGTGCATACAAAATCTATTTTTTTACCTTTGATTTAGATGCTATATCTCCGGTTCCAAATGGAATTTCAAGAAATTATGTAGACTATGTTACTTTCAAGCGAAGTTGTAGTATATTTGATTTTCAGGAAAATATGTTTAGCTGTTTTTAAGTTCATAAATAACAAACAAACGTATATTCCTTTTTTATAGATATTAATTTGATTTAGGATAGAAAATAGACGTTATTGACCCACTATGTCTCACAAAAATAACCAATTTGAGTGTAGTTAAAACAGTATGAATTTTTACGTAATAGTCTGATACATGATATTTTTATATTCACAGAAATTTCGTTATACGAAATACAATATGAACATTACAAGCTTATTTTTGTGACAGCATTTTAACTTCAAATTTCTGTACTTATAGTCCAATTTAAAATTATTATTTTTTCTGAAGTTGCCATCCAACAACAAACTTCTCCCCACTGTACTTGACGGCTAAATACACTTTTCAACTAAATCTGTTATACACACATAAATAAATGTGTTATTGTTTTATGTGTCTGTGAATGTGAAAATATAATAAAATAATGGCTAGCTATCAATCAAAATGTTTTTCCATAGAAGAAATGCACATAAAAGTGAAGTTGGTACATAGAGATTCTTATGGGTGCATTTGGATGGAAATATCGTCATATAACCATACTCTGCCCATATGGCCTTATGCGAAATGTCCCGGCCACTACAACTAAACTTTTTCAGTTGTAATTTAATATATTCTGTCAAATTAGGAAATGTCATGCAATATGAAAAAATGGCAAGAAATCAACAAAATATATCACAACATAGTAGGCAAAGTCTATAGTCTGGTGGGATGGACCATTTGATACCCTACAACACTACAATTTGCGGCAAAGTTTCTAAAGACCTAAACCTCTTTTAACTAGAAAATTTCTCTAAAAAAAACATCCCAAAAAACTACTATATAATAAAACCAAATGTTGAACCTAATTTTTCCAATTTTGGAATAATTATATATCTGGATCTATATTAAAAAAAAAAACAGTAAGGAATGTATATTACATATATGATATTACATACATGATGTACAAGAACTGTAAAATCGGATGAGAATGTATTTCGAAGATTTGTAAAAATCTGAACCGATCTCGACAAAAATTTGGCAGAAGTATTTCCGATCTGTATGGTATCAAATATCTTTGTTGTGCAGTGCATATTATGCATGTAAGGGACTTTAACACCAAATCGAATGAAACATATATATGGGAACATATATCTGAACCGATTTTCACCAAATTTGAATTACTTGTTTCTAAGATGAATAAAGATATATATGGGAGCTATATCCAAATCTGATTCGATCTCGATAAGATTTGACAGAAGTATTTCTGTGCTGTATTAGATATCTTGTAGAAAATACTATTATTAAATACTAGTATAAATACTAGTATTAGAAAATACTAGTATTAATATACGATCTTCAAAAAGGCATCGGTATTTGACGAAGCAGATATTCTTCCTACGGAATTCGCTCTTTCGGATTCATTTATTCTATGCAATTGATTTTGTTTTCATTTAATTCTTGAAATAATGTCACATAGTCTTGATAAGGTTTTGTCTTTGCTTTTGACCGAAACACGAAGTCATGCAAATCTTCTTAGTATATTTAGCATGTTAATTTGTTTTCAAAACAATAATTGAAAATTTATATTCCTTTACATGATTTCCTGTATTTGCGTTATTTCGCCCTATTCGTCAACGAACTACGCATCTGAAGTGCGACTTTCATGTATTTGTAATTTTGCTAATTTTGGTATTTCGTCACAAAAAATTGTGGTCCATTTCACCAGCTAATTATTATCCGTTGCCCATCCAAAATGTTAGGCGTCAAACTTGTCGTAAATTCCAATCTAACTAATTATTCCATATCTATTGGTCCTCAGACCAGAACTGTAAGGCGACTTCAAAGTCTACACAATTTTTCTGTTTTTATTTTTCATTCATATCAAACACTAAATATTTTGCGAATATCACCCAAAACAATTCTGATCCTAACCCTAACAATGACAGAAAATTATCCGTGTAGGTCCACGCCTTCGTATAGCCCCCATATAACGGCAACCCCCGATATTCGGTATTCTGATTATTTTAGCGGCATTATTCACCGGAATTGTCTCAAATTTTCTATTTGAAGTTCTTAATGGATACAACAGTCTAAAACAGAAAATTGTCTGTGCAGGTCCACGTCTTCGTATAGCCCCTATATACTGGTACCTCCCAATATTCAAAACTTTGATGATTTTAGGGACATTATTCACAGGAACTGTTTCAAATTTGGTATTTGAAGTTCGTAATGAAACTACAGCCTAAGGCAGAAAATTGTCCGTGCAGGTCCACGTCTTCGTAAAGCCCCCATATAACGGTACCTCCCGATATTTGGTACTTCTTTGGTACTTTCATATTTGATATTTGAAGTTCGTAATTGATATTACAGTCTATGATAGAAAATCGTCTATGCAGGTCCATGTCGTCCTAGAGACTCTAATACGAGTATAACGGCTACATCCGGTATATTTAAGATTTAACCTGAATTTTTAATGGATTTTATTTTTTCGAAAATTACCAAATTCTTTCCAAATGGTGGAGGTTATTCAAAGTTCGGCCCGGCCGAACATACAACTTTTTTACTTGTTCTAAATTTCTTTTTTATTTTGCTAACAGACCCTTGTGAATTGTAAAACATTGTGGGAATCCGTCATGACGCGTCTGAGTTTCACGTGGTTTTACTTTAGAGTATTATGATGTTTTCAGGATTAATTTTTGACGATTCCCCCATACGTCTGTGATAATGAATATAACTTTTGAAGGGATCAACCCAAATGACTAAATCTTTTACCCTCCTCCGTATTATGGACGGTATATTAATTCCTGCATGATTCATTTTCCATTCCACAAAGCATATAATCCTGAAATTCTGTTTAGATTCAGCTATGTCCGTTCATCTGTGCTCAGATGTGTTTTAGGTCAACAGGACTTTTGATATTGAAAATGGGCTATATAGGTCCCTTTTGCATATAGCCTCCAAATAACTGCACCAACAGATGCGAAGTGTTTTGGTTGCCGTAAAATGGCTGTTTCTGTTGCCAATATATAGAAAACATAAAACTGTCCTAGGTCCACATTTTGGTATATTCCCCATTTCCCCATCAGAATTGTTTCAAGTTTGATATTTGGAAGACTACCTCCTGTGACCGAAAATTCTTTGTAGAAATTTTTTACTCGATCGGTCACACCCTACTATAGCCATTTCTTATATGATTTATTTTAATAGCATACAATCTGAACACTTCAGCATAGCACCTCCAATGGGTTTTCACAATAATGACAGGTAATAAATTTACAACAAAATATAGTTAGTTGCCAACATGACGTGGCATAAACACATATGTACACACATATCTCGGTAAAGTTGAAAATGTGTCTGGGTGAATCTGTACTTACCACTACCACTATCATATGATTTGGTGGTGGAGCTGCTTGTATTGGAGCGTTTAATCTCTCGACGACCCATGTTGCTGGTTGCAATAACTGGTGTTGCTGTTGTTGTTGCTGGTGGTGGCGAAGATACAACGTTATGCAATTGAGAGTGCTGTTGATTTAACGATAAATGTTGATGGTGATGTTGTTGGTGATGCTGCTGCTGTTGATGGTGTTGTCGGTGGTGTTGGTGGTGGTGGTGGTGTTGTTGATGCTGTTGATGATGATGTTGATAATGATAAATACTTTTCGGTGAGTTATTAGCAGATGTACAGCCTGTTGCGCCAATGGCAGATGTTGGGGACTCGTTACTAGACGATGGCCAGGCGCTACTTGCCGCTGCTAATGCTACTGCTGTTGTTGTGGCCAGCGAGGGGGCTGATAGTGATGTTACCGTTACAGAATCGTCCAACAGCAAAGCTTTCGGTGGGAATTGAAAGTAATTTATTTGCAATTGATTGATATGGGAATTGTGGGGTAGAAGACCTTTAGCCTCGTTCTCTTTAGCTTTTGTATTGGGGGTGGAGTTGGCGTTAGCGGTGGTGGTGGTGGTGATTGAGGTGGTATTGGTTGCTGCTGTTTCGGGGGCGGTTGCTTGGGGTGTTGATGGGGCTGTTGCGATGCTACAAATACAATGTGGTGTAGGTGGCGGTGCTGCTGGATAAGCGTTAATGTAAGTGCTGTTAGCTGTGTTCAAGGATGACGGCTTGCGTAGTGATGTGTGTCTCAACCCTTTGACAGGGTGTAATGGATACTATCGGCCGGCAATACGAACCCAATCACGATTTTCGCTGTTATACCAAATACCTGCAACGACAACAAAATAAACAAATCAAAATTAATTGGTTTCCTCTATAATAACATCACTGATGGCAAACCCAAATAAAACTAATGAAAGAATATTTCTCATTATAGTTGTTGTTGGTTTAGATGGTCACATGCTATTGGAAGCGAGTTCTGTGTGTTTGTGTGGGTAAACGTATATTTAGTTTTACACAAAAACGAGGCAATTTGGCAAGTTATTTATATTTCAAAAATACAAACTATTATAAACGTATTAGGCATTCATTGCAATTGAATGTAATATTGAGAGATTACATGAATTTAGATTTTGAAATAATTGATAAAAATATTACACCGTGAAATGCTTAATTATTCAAGGCTAGATTTGGTTTCGCTTAAAACCTTTCTAAACCATATGATAAAGCAATAAAATCACCAATATTAAATATTTCATGTGCATTCAGTAATTAAATATTTTCATGGAAAATCAAAGGCAATAGTTTTCAATAGAAGTTAATAAAGTTCAATTGATTTCCGAGAAGCAAGGGCAAAAATGTGTTATTATTGGCTCTTTGTGTCATACACAATTTCAATTTATTTATTTTTTTAATTATTCTTAAAATTCTACCATAAGTTTTTATACCCTCCACCTTGAAAGGAAGGGTATATTTACTTTGTCATTCCGTTTGTAACATCCCTAAATATTCGTCAAAGATCCCTAAATATACGTCATAGATCCCTAAATATTCAGCATAAAATTCTAAGTCGATTTAATGATGCCCGTCTGTCTGTCTGTTGAAATCACGATAGAGCCCACATTATTTGACGTAGAGCACAACAATTTGTATTGTGTCTAGGATGGTTGGTAATGAAAATTTATTCGTTATTTTGATTAAATTTTTTTTTACGGATTTGTCTAAAAATTGGTATTTGCAGGTCATAATGGATTCTCCGGTGGCGAAACATTGTATGTATAGGTTTACGTTTTCGTATAGCCCCCATATAACGGTTCCTCCTGATATTCGGCATTTTCATGATTTTTGCCACATCTTTCCACGTATTTGTCTAAAATTTGGAATATGTAGGTCAAAATGGGTTGTTGCTCTGGTGGCGGAACATTGTATGTATAAGTCAACGTTTTCGTATAGCCCCCAAATAACGGTTTCTCCCAAAATTCGGCATTTTGACGATTTTTGCCACTTTTTTCCACCGATTTGTCTAAAAATTGGATAATGGGATTTGCTCCCGTGGCTGAACGTTGAATATCACGTTTTCTTATAGCGCAGATTTACGATACCCATTTATATTCGGTATTTTGATAATCCTAGTCAAATTTACCCACGATTTTTTTTCAAATTTAGCATTTAAGACTTGGCCGAACTTAATGTTTATACCCTGCACCACATGGTGGTAAGGGTATTATAACTTTGTGCATTTGTTTGTAACATGGAAAAGGAAGCGAGATTTATGGGTCTATCATAAAATCATAAAATCACTTTTTGAGTCGATTTATGCATGTCAGTCCGTCCGTCCGTTCGTCCCTCCCTGTATTCTTGTGAATAAAATGCAGGTCGCATTTATTATCCGATTGAGACGAAATTTTCCAGACAACATTTGTTTGGTCCAAGGACGAACCCTATTGAAATTGGTGATAATCCGATCAGATTTGGATACAGCTCCCATATATTTTAGGGTTAGTTATGCACCAAGTGGTTAATATCAGTCCAAATGGCCTGAATTTAGGCACATCCAACCGAATTTAATCTAGAAGCAAGTATGTCAAATATCGGGTTAATTTTGCACCAAATGGCCAATATCTGTCCAAAAGTCCATAATTTTGGTACATCCTGTCGAATTCAGTTTAGAAGCCAGTACATCAATTTTGGAGAAACTCGGTACAGATATAGTTATAGCGCCCATATATAGTTTTCATCCGATTTGGTTTTTAAGTCCCCCACATTCGTAGTATGCACCCCACAAGAATGAGGTTTGATATCAGATAGAGCCCGGAAATACCTCTGCTAAGTTGTATCGAGATCGGTTCAAATTTCGGGTTAATTGTGCACCAAATGGCCAATATCTGTCCTAAATCATATTACAACATCTATACCCATGCTATTGCTAAATTTAGTACCATTTAGTACTTTTTATATACATTTCCAGAAAGAACTTTATCAAACTAAATTTTAACATTTCACCTATTTTAATTCACCCCAGTTTTGTACCATATAGTACAGTTATTACACATAATTCACATTTCCAAAACCACCTCCTTATATCAACCATACTTCATAAACTAAGTTTTCATAGTAAATTTTTTTCCTTAACTTTATCCATAAAACGTTTGTGTCATCAATTCTATACAATATCAAAAAAGCTCATTACAAATTTCAGATTTCCAGCTCTATCCCTTCCTTAAATACCAAATTTAATACCATTTAGTACTTTTTGGTACTTTTTTTAATTTTCTTCAATATATCAACCCCAACTCACATAACGTGACCCTAATATCCAATTTAAGATTTCCAGCTCTATCCATTAATCATATACCAAATTTAATAAAATTTAGTACTTTTTAAACTGTTTAGAACATATTTTCAAAACCACATTCACATTTCAACCATACGCATTAACAGTCACACCAATATCAACATGTCAAATTTCAAGCTCCATCCGTTCACTTAAATCCAAAATGTACCAAATTTAGCACCACCTGCGTGTCTAGTGCAGTGGGCATTAATACAAGTACATGACTAGGGTATACATAAATTATGCAGTTCACATGCAAAGATTAATTAATACATGCCCTTTACGTATGGGGAAGAAACATAAACGATCGAACATTTGTTGAACTAATATGACATAATGTTTAACAAAGGATTTAGGGTGAGCTCACATCCCATTCAGAGGTGGAATCGACTCTTATCCTCCAACTAACAAAAATCTTTAATGAACTCTTTCTTATTCAAATTAATAAGGATTCCTTAAACAGAATTTTTGTATCAATTTTAATGCATGTAAAGTAATTTCTCTAATGGCCAATAATCCGTATTTTACTCGCATAGCTCGATATGTATTATTAGAACAGCATACATGCATATTTAATTATATTTCCATGAACGGGAACTTTACTAAAATGAGAGGTATTTTAATTTTCTCAAATCTCATGCATGATACGCTAGTGTGTCCATATGTTTATATAAGCCATGATGTCTTAGAATTCACCACAAGTAAGATATCTTATAATTATCTTCACATGCACATATTTCAAAGAGTTTCGGCACATTATACTATCTTGCATTCGACATTGCCTTTGAAGAATTAATTAATTTGCTACTTCCATTATGCATGACGGACATTTTCATATGGAAATTATTGACAAGCAATGGTCGGTTGGTTGGCTGGAAAGTAATAATTCATAATTATTTTATGTGTGTGTATTCTTTCATATAAATATAACCATTCCCTGTATAGACATGCATGTATGTATATTCATATGTATATTCACAGTATAAAACATTTTGACATTTATTAATGTTCAATGTCGTTATCGGAAATATGCTCATTATTTAAATGTTGTAAAATCTCCATTTACAATGGCATTAAATTTACATTCAATTTAACAATGTCTTGGGAATTAGTTGCTCTTTTCATTGTGTCACTTTGGAATTAGGTAATAAATTTTAATGTCGATCAATTTTTATTGAAATCATTTCCATTGTTTATCCTTTAATATATTGGATATTAGGATTGACAAGTGACGTTTGGTATTTCCACACATTATTTATTAAGCTAATTAGGAAAATTAAAGTACAGACAAGTCTTGAGTATTTTACAAGTGCAGACATACACATATTCATACAAGAAGTTGAACATTCAGGCGTAAACATTACATTTATTGCAAATTATGAGTCAAGAGTTTTGTCCAGGAAGATATTGAACAAAACTATTTCATAAAAGACACTAGAACTTATATATTGCCATGAAGTTTATTTATTGTTCTAGATTCTTGAAAAAAAAAAAATACACAAAACCTACGAAAATATTACATATAATATCGCTACCCCTTTTGATTTGAAATACATTCAAAATTTAATATACAAATATTTGTTGGTTTAGAAAAAAAGACAAATTCAAAAATTTAAAAAACGTAATTATTGTAATACATTTTTGCGCAAACAAAGAAATAGCTCGGTCTACCAAATTGGAGGCACATACCGTGCTTGGTGCATCAAATATGTGAAACCGGCCAAAAAAAAAAAAAAAAAAAAAAAAAAAAAAAAAAAATGTATATATATATATATATATATACATATATATATATATATATATATATATATATATATATATATATATATATATATATATATATATATATATAGAGGAGCTATAAACCTCAAACGATTTCAATATAATTTCGCAAATATTTTTTGGTACCGAATTCCGTTTTTCCTTAAATTATTCCAGTGAAAGAATTCTGCAGAAAAAAAGTTATTCGTGATGGAATTCATTTGATTTCTTTATATTTGGCTGGAAAACCAAAAGTGTCTATACTTAGAGCTCTCCAGCATTTAAATGTGAATAAATCTTTTGTGTCTCGTGCCATCGCTGGTTACCGTGATAGCGCACACCGACGTTAAGGAAGTGGGCGGAAGAAAACAGCAACATTATCAGAAATGGCTTGAAAAGTAAAGGCGCGACTTGATCGAAACCCTCGTCGCAGTGGCCGAAAAATGGCTAGTGAGCTGAACATATGGCAATATTCCAAATATTGAAAAATCAGCTCGGGTAAAGCCATTGAAATTCTAAAAAGTGCAAGAACTTATGCCTAATATTATCGCGAAAATATTTTGGAGGGTGTATTAAATCCTTGGTCACTCAAACATTTTGGTCGCAGACCTTGGACATTCCAACACGACTCAGCACCATCGCCTTCAACATGAAGTTCCTCGCTTCATTTCCAGCGCAAAATGGCCAATAAAATCTCCGGATAACAATCCGTTGGACTATTCTCTCTGGAGTATTTCGGAAGAGCAAGGTTGGCACTAAAAAAAACCAAAGGGTCTATCACCTCAAGTAAGCGCTTCGCCGGGAATGAACCAAATTTATCGCTGAGCAACATTCGGGCAGCGTGTGACGGTTTCATTGGTCGTTTGAAGGCCATAATTTGTGTCAAAGGTGACCAATTCGAACAAATATAAACATATTCTAAAATTTGGTGCTATTTCCGTCATTTTTTACTTTCAGTCAATACAATTTTAAAAAGAGGTAAAAATTATGGCATTTGATTTTGTTGCAGTTTTTTATCTCACCCTGTACATATCGCGTTGAGTGCATCAAATATGTAAAATCGGCCGAAAATGAATATGGTAGATATATCCAAATCTGAACCGCTTTCAATATAATTTGACAAATATATTTTCTGATTCATTCTAAATTTCATTGAAATTAGAGATACATAGCGTGTTTGGTTTATCAAATACATTAAATCGGCCGAATATGTATATGCAAACTATATCCAAATCTGAACCGATTTCAATATAATTTGGCAAAATTATTTTTAATCCAAATTCCATTACGCATTCCAAATTTGTAACCTATCAACAGATATGTGCATAAAAAATCTGAATTTTTGGGAGGTACCTCCGATTCTGATGCCACATCTCTAGTTCCAAGTGGAATTTCAAAGATTTATGTGGCCTATGTTACTTTTAGACTATGCTGTAGTTACTTTTTTACAGCGGTTTTCTAACATACAATTAGTTTTTACTACGATAACCGAATTTCCATTTAAGATATCGAAAAAAATGCAAAACTGGTAGATTCTTGCAGTTTCTTGCAATTTGTTCATCATTCCCATATACAACTGCATATATTGGTTTGACAGAAAGAAGTATGGGTGAATACATGTGAATAGAAGATTGCTAATGCCAACTTGTTTGTTATTATAACTGTGTTCCTACGCAATTTTCTATTCGAACCCTTTTTGTTCAAAAATATCGGCATTTACTGTATGCCACATGTACATGTTTAATATTTTGGGCTCCTTTAAAATAACTGGTTACATATTTCCCTCCAATGTCCATCACATCACAGACATTACCAGAAAGAACTCAGAAGCATTACTGCCTGAAAGTATGCTATGGTTTACTAAAGTAATCACATTAAGTTCTAGGTTCGTTGCATTGTTGTTTGTTGATTTTGTTTTGCCTCTTTATTTACTGACCAATTTGATGAGTTGGTACTGTCGCCGGAGAGGTACAACATGCATATGTGCTTGACAAGTCTGATATGTTCATAATTTTTGCTGTCAGTAACAGTTTGTGTAACTGGTAGGATTTTATGGTATAGAGGCTTTCCAGAAAAGTAGGAACAGTTTCTTTAATTAACGTTTTCAAACTGCATTAACTAAACGTAAATGTTTTAAAATATCAAGCAATCACGTATTAATTCGGAAATTCACACACTTTAAATTAAGCTATGTTTGGTTTGCTGCAAAAAAAAAAAAAAAAAAAAAAATTAAAAAACTTTACAAAAAAACCTGTTTACTGAAAATATCAGAAAATTCGTATTCTTAGCTACTCTTGTGACATCATTTCGTTTCACTGGGATATTATTGCTGCATGCAAGCTACAGTTGGTCCTGCAACATTCATCTGCTTAAGTGTTTATTTATTTATTCTAAATGTATCCGTTGCATTCTCACTACAAGCATTTGTCTTTTGTCTAAACAGTTTAGTTTTGCTGGCTCCGGCTGGGTCCACAATGTAAATGTGTTTTTAATATACTTGCTGGCCACAAGGTACCAGACACGGTAGTAGTGTAGTGCCTCTGCCAGCCCCTAGTAGCTTCGACAACAACAAATCTCCGCCTTTTATTGCCACATTGTGGAAATGTTGTTGAATATTCTAGATATGGTTTCTTGTTATTGTTGTCGTTACGATGCGATGCGATGTGACATGGGCATGGAAACTCGATTCAGGTAATTCCGAGATATTCTATTTTTGTTTGTCCTTTTCTTAGTTTTGTTGTTCTATTTTTTTTTATTAAAATGCAATCTCCATGGGAAGGTTAGTTGGACATTTAAACATTTATGCAAATGTATGGCTTTGCATGAATTTAATCGTTTGTAATATAACCGCAATACATATATTCTGAGGGGAATTTAAATATGTAAATGTTGTTCTTTATTTATTCAGAGAGTATTATACTATAACAAAATATGAGCTTATATTTTGTTTCTCATTAAATCGTTTGCAATTTATGTCTTTATATATGCTTGCGAGGTTGTTAAAATTTGGATTTATCCCAAATCTTGGTCTAGATCCACCCCGATGAAATTGTAACTTAAAAAAAATGCCTTTGTCTGAAAATACATGCCTTTGTCAAAACGTAAACGTAAAATAACGGTTTTAGACTCTAGGTCTCTTTGGACCAAACCCGTTTCAGGACATTTGAAGTCGATCTAGCGATGTCCGTCCGTCTGTCTGTCTGGCTGGTGCGCACGATAACTCTCGAAGGGAGTATCCGATTTGGTCCAAACTTGGCCCACTCCTTCTGGTTCCTCCCCCACAAAATGTCGAAAATTTCAAAGAAAATATTATCTTGCAAAGAAAGCGAAAGGATGATCCGATTTTGCTTCAAATTTGTAAACCCTAATATTTGCGTCAGTGCTAGGTCAGGTGCGAAAATGGACAATATCGGTCCACTCCTTCTGGTACCTTCCCCACAAAGGGTCAAAATTTTTAATAATTATAACTCTTATAAAATGTGATGTAAGAGCCTGATTGTCTTAAAATTTCATACATCACAATATTTTTACTAACCCAAGGTCTGGTGTTAAAATAAATATATATCGGTCCACTCTTTCTGGCACCTCTCTCACAAAAGATCGAAATTTTCAAAAAATATTTTCTACACAGAAAGAGAAACGATAATCCGATTTTGCTCTAAAATCCTAATATTTGCTTCAGTGGTAGGTCAGGTGCGAAAATGGAGAATATCGGTCCACTCCATCAAGTGCTTCCCTCACAAAGCGTCAATATTTTTAATAATTATAACCCTTATAAAATGTGTAGTGAGAATCCGATTGTCTTAAAATTTCACAATTCACAATATTTTTATAAACTCTAGATCTTGTGTTAAGATAGAATATATCGGCCCACTCTTTTTGGTACCTCCCCCACAAAAGGTCGAAATTTTGAATGTCCATTATGCTCATATAACGTGAAATTAACATCCGATTTCATTTGGACTTAACACATCTGAATATTTCCATCAACACAGGATTTGTTATAAAAACGGTAGAGATCGGACCATTCCTTCTAGTACCTCCTCAATATACGATTCAAGATTTTGAAAAAAAAAAAACGCTCAAGGAAAACGATATAAACATCCAACTTTCCTCAAATTTCACACATACAAACATATTTCCTAATACAAGATCTGTTGTGAAGGTGATAGATATTCGTGAACCTCTTCTGGTACCTCACCTATTATAGGGTCACAATTTTCAATACTTTTGTCTATCATAACGTGCGAAACAAGTTAGCGACTCTTTACAACTTGCCGTATCTAAATATTTCTCTCAATCAGAAACCTTATATGAGTATGAAATTTATGATTTGGCATAAAATTGAATATAAATATTAGATTTTCTTTTAATTTTGCCCATACCAATATTTTTATCTGTAGTAGCTGAAGTATGAAAATGGAGTACTTCAGTCGACTTTATCGACTCAATGTGCGTTTTTAATAATTATCACATATCTATATATATAAAAGAAAGTTGTGTTAGTTACTACGCTTATAACTTAAGAACCACTGGACTGATTTTAACGATTCACACAAATTCGGAGTTGTCTACTCTCCGAAAAGGATAATATCTAAAAAAATCGCGTGAAAATGTGATATATTAACATTTTGATTTTGACTTTTGAAATGTACAATAGTAGTGTTTTATTTTGCATGATTTTTTTTCCATTTTGGCTTACTTTTTTCTAATGTACATTTGTAGTGTTTTGTATATTTTATTTTTGAATTCGAATATTAATACCAATTTATTTAAATGACTTGATTTCTTGAGAACTGAAATTGATGGCGGGTTACATGGAAGTGTAGTACCGAATTATGTGGTGGCGAAACGGAATAGATGATATCGATATAATTTAACGCGATCACACCAAAGTTAAAATCGCTAAAAAATCACGAAAAAGAGATCTTATTGCAAAAATTCTCAAATCGGGAAAAAATCGAAAAAAATGTTCAATGGAATCGAATTTTAAAATAATAGTACATTCTATTGACAAACTTTGTAAGGATCTTTAAACATTTGCTGTAAAAAATCAGCGAACAAGTTTAAGATTTTTTCAATTTGTTATTGTTTTTTGTCAATTTTTTTTCAATTTGTATTATTATATTGAATTCAGTGGATTTTTTGTAAACAAAATAAAGAATAATTTTTCTCTATATACAATTTTTCACCAAAAAAATGAAATAAGTGCGAAATAAGATGTTAACTGACATCTAGCCTTCAACTCCAGGGCCTACATCGTGGTTCAGCTGGAAGATGCGAACACATTTAAACAAACAAAAATGACCGAAAAAGTCTAATGGGGCTCATTTCAAAGTATGGATCTACTTCTTTCATGTGACAATAATCCGTCCAATGAGAGCTCAAAATGCAAAATTCTTTGGGAGTACAATCAGTAAAATACCAAATTTAAAGGGTGCAAAATAGTAGAGCGAATGGGACTTTTAGTAAGAAAAGGATTTATATCCTTCCAGAAATTCTTCCCAAACATTCAAGATACCTTAAATCGCTTTTGCAGGTCTTGATATCGATCATAACTCACGGATAAGGGTACAACCCGATTTCATATTTATATAACCGTCTATGATTTAAGCTATTTTTGGGGTCTTGGCCACTTTTTCATTTTTTGGCCCTTATTTGGCATTTTTATTTCTAAGGGGGTAGAGATCCTCTTCGCATAAAATTTTCGGAGTAGGGCCCATATTGGTCTTGACCACATTCATCAATTTATTTGGCTAAAAAATTGTATTTATGCTACCCTGGGGTAAGGAACCATCATACAGATAACTGCCACATAGGAATTTATTTAAGTAAAGTCCCCACATTGGAGTCTATGTGTGGTCAGAAAAGAAAATTTTGTATTCTATTGAATTTGTAACCCCAAGAGAATATTGGTTTGGCCACGTTTTGGTATAACCCTCATATGAATGTATCCCTGATTCCAGGTTTGACTGTGGTCTTGGCCACGTTTTTCAACTGATTTGGCCATTATTTGTCATCTTTGCTTTTCTATTTCGAGGGTCTTGACCACATTTTCCAATCGTTTTTGCTGTATTTAAGCTACTTTGTGAGTAGAGGACCATCTTACAGAAAAATGTCAACATACGTAAATATTTTGGTAAAGTCCCCATATAGTCCCCAGGGCGGCCGGTCTATAGTGATTTTTACCGATTGGCGGACGACAACACGGGCATTGTTTAATCGTCATTCAATTTTACTATGAACAAGAATATAGACTTTTTGGGGACGCTAATGCCCAAGTTGAGGTGCTATGGTAATGGGTGTAAAAGCGTAATTAACTTTGACTATTCAGAAATTATTTTGCCCCCCTTCCATAGGTATTTATTTCTGTTTAGTCGGATCAATATTTATATTCAAATTTGTTCACCTTTATGAACTAGATTTGTGAAAGATTATGCTATATAAAATTTGCATTACAGACTAAAACTACGGGCCGGCAACGCGGACCGGGCCCGCTAGTCTGATATAAAATAGAGAAATAGTCGAAAAAGTCCAAACTTGGAACATCGCAATATTTATGTCATATTTATTTAGATCCGATATGAAATGCACAACATCCGTCCATTCCTTCGGAACCTTCTCCATATAGGGTCAAAAGTTCGAATAATCATAACCAAAGTAAAATTATATTTAAATAATCGAACATTGGCTGAGAGTATACTTCTATCGGAAAAACCGACTGATTTTTATACCCTACGCCAAGGTGGTCAGGGTATTATGTCTTTGTGCATTTGTTTGTAACAGGCAAAAGGAAACGAGATAGACCCATAGTTCCCTTTGATTATCTGCATAGAATCACATTCTGAGTCGATTTATGCATGTCCGTCCGTCCGTCTGTCCATGTATTTTTGTAAACAAAGTGCAGTTCGCATTTATTGCCCTATCCAGATGAAATTTTGCACAAATCCTTTGTTTGGTCCAAGGACGAACCCTATTGAAATCGGAGATAATAGGTCAAAATTTAGATATAGCTCCTATATATATCTTCGTCCGATTTGCCTTTTATTGTGCACCAAACGTTCAATATCAGTCCGAATAGTATGGAATTTTGCACGTACGATCAGATTGGACCTGAAAATAAGTACGCCAAATTTTATCGAAATCGGTTCAGATATAGCTATAGCTCCCATATATATTGTTCATCCGATTTGTTATTTTTGTCCTCCGCAGCCGTAATATGCACTCTGTAACAACAATATTTGGGGAAATATATCAAATACAGCTCAGAAATAGCTTTGCTAAATTTTATCGAGATCGGTTCAGATTTGGATATAGCTCCCATATATAACTTCGTCCGATTTACCTTTGATTGTGCACCAAACGTCCAATATTTGCCCAAATTGGATGAAATTTGGCACTTACGACCGAATTGAGTCTAAAAGCTAGTATGTCAAATTTAGTGAAGATCGGTTCAGATATAGCTATAACTCCATATATACTGTTCATCCGTTTTGTCATATTTGTTACCCACAGCCATAATATGCACTCCGTAACAAAGATATTCAGAGAAATATATCAAATACAGCTCAGAAATAGGTTTGCCAAATTTTATCGAGATCGGTTCAGATTTGGATATAGCTCCCATATATATTTTTATCCGATTTTTAAAAGATGCAAATGCTTCGGTATTTTTAGTCCTTTGAACTTTAAATTCTAATTATAATCATAGCATATATAATTGAATTCTCCCACAAAAACTTTTAATTCTTATGCGGAGCTCTACTAAATTAGCAAAGTGGTGTAGGGTATCATAAAGTCGGCCCCGCCCGACTTTAAGACTTTCCTTACTGGTTTTAACTTGTTTTATTGACTTTAAATAAAATTCCCTTCTTCACACAATTTAAAATGTGTCCCCTTTTGTCTTCACAATAAAACATGGCTATTATATACACACGAATATACACACATATTCATACACATATGCCATGCCTGTATCTCAAATATGTCCATACACGTTACAAAAATTTAATATGTAGCTTAAAGTGTTCACACATTCAAACTAATGAAATGGAAGTGTACGTGTTTGGCGATGAGAATGTGGTATGCTGAACCCTTCATGAGTACACAGAGCGTGATTTCATTTAAAATTTCGAAGTAATGTTAAACGAAGGCAGTGGTGATTTCGCACCTTTCTTCCGAAAAAAAAACAAACACACACACCAAACATTCAAAAAAGGATGGCGATTACTTTTTTAAACAAATTGTTTAAATTCAAGTCCTTGTTTGTCGAGGAGGCAACAATGTGTGTTTTGGAAAACGACTTACATAATATTTGTTGTGTAATTTAAGATTTTTGGGGCGATGCCAAAATTGTATGTCCGTACATTGTTTATTTAAGTCATATATGTAATTAAAAGCAGAACTTTGAACAGGACTTGCAAAATTTAATTTATGTACATAAAATGAGGTGTAAAGTTTGTGTTTCATTCATTATAAAATTGTGATAAGAATAGGCTACCTTCTCAAAAAGTTACAAATAGATTTCGAATTCATAATAATATATATAATAGAGTTAAACCCAAAAGGTGTCCAAGGCCTTCATCCTCAATACGACATATGAGAATTTAACCTTGTTTAGAAAGTCTGTGCAAAATGTTCAATCTGTGCATTGGTTAACATGTATCAAAGGCCTATTAATGATAATCTATCTCTAGAAAGCTTGTTCAAATCCAGCTGATATTAGTTATGGTTTTTTAATTAATCTTGAAACATTGACTATAGCTAATTTATAATTAACACCCTTGTTCAAGCATAGAGAAAAACAAAAATTCTAGTATGTTTCATATGCCTCATAATCATCCATAGCGTGGCTTTGTTTATTGTAGGCATACATTGCCAATGAGCGCTTCAATACCATTAGAGTGTTATGCTTTTGCCAACACCATCAAGTGGTTTGTTGTTTCATGCCAAAGGACTGTCAAGAATAAGAGTCATAAAAATGCATGAGCAGCGTAAAGGCAAGTGTTGTGCCAAATTCATTTGAAGTGTTTGGTCGGCGCTTTTAAAGAATAAGTGTTTTTATAGTTAATTATTAACTAAGAGTGACACATGTTGTTGTTGATACTGTAAGTTGTGCACTTTCCGGAAGGGTCTATGTTAGCTTTTGAAAAAATATTGTATTATATACGGAATTGACAGATAGTCTCGTTTAATTACAGTGTAAGAAAAACATATATGGGACCCAATTTTTATACCCTCCACCAAAAAAGGTATGGAGGGTATATTAAGTTCGTCATTCCGTTTGTAACTCACCGAAATAATCATTTTAGACCCAACAAAGTATATATTCTTGATCAGCGTAAAATTCTAAGACGATTTAGCCCTGTCCGTCCGTCCGTGCGTCTGTTGTAATCACGCTACAGTCTAAACGAATTAAGATAGGAAGCTAAAATTTTGCACAGATCTCCCTTTTGTCTGCAGGCAGGTCAAGTTCGAAGATGGGCTATATCGGTCCACGATATCGTATAGCCCCCATATAACGGTACCCCCCGATATTCCGTATTTTGATGATTTTCCCCACATTTTTCAACGGAATTGCCTGAAAATCCACACAAGGAGTTCCTTGTGGGTACTTTATACCTCGGCAGAGAATTATCTATATAGGTCCACAATATCGTATAGCCCCCATGTAACGGTACCCCCCGATATTCGGTATTTTGATGATTTTACCCACATTTTTCAACGGAATTGTCTGAAAACCCACACAAGGTGTTCCTTGTAGGTACTTTATACCTCGGCAGAGAATTATTTATATAGGTCCACAAAATCGTATAGCCCCCATATAGATGTACCCCCCGATATTCGGTGTTTTGATGATGTTACCCACATATTTCAACGGAATTGTCTGAAAATCCACAGAAGGAGTTCCTTGTGGGTACTTTATACCTCGGAAGAGAATTATCTATATCGGGCCACGATATCGTATATCCCCCATATAACGGTACCCCCGATATTCGGTATTTTGATAACTTTACCCACATTTTTCAACGAAATTGTCTGAAAATCCACACAATGAATTCCATGTGGGTACTTTATACCTCAGCACAGAATTATCTATATAGGTCTACGATATCGTATGGCCCCCATATAACGGTACCCTCGATATTCGGTATTTTGATGATTTTAGCCACATTTTTCAAGGGAAATTGTACACAAGGGTTTTTTTGTGAGCACTTTATCCCCCGACAGAGAATTCTTTATATAAGTTAATGATATCGTATAGCACCCATATAACGGTACCCCCGATATTCGGTATTTTGATGATTTTAGCCACATTTTCAATTCATATTTTCTGAAAATCCACACAAGTAGTTCTTTGTGAGCATTTTCCCCCTGAAAGCGAATTGTCTATATATGTGCGCAATATCGTATATCCCCCATATAACGGTACCCCCCGATATTCTGTAGTTTGATGATTTTAGCCACTTTTTCCAATGGAATTATCTGAAAATCCACAGAAGGAGTTCCTTGTGAGTACTTTACACCCAGACATAGATTTGTCTTAATAGGTCCACAATATCATATATACCCCCATATATCGGCACCTTCTTATATTACATATTGTAAAGATTAAAAAAAAAAAGATTAATGGACCGGCCGAACTTACTGCTTTTTTACTTGTTCTTATTTATTTTTATTATCATTGTAAAATTTATTTTTTGTAGCTGGCAAGAATTTTGAATTTATTTCAGATCAGATTTTGTTAGTATCACATAATTTAGAGGGTATAAAAGTCAAGGAAGAATATAATCTAAAATAGGAAACTAAGATAATAGTATGATGAGTATGACTTAATTATGGAATGGTTGAATTTGGTTTCATCGATCCACCTCATATTCAGAAGCATATTAAATTTATCTGGATTCTTTTCCAATAATATTTACTAATTAAACTCGTTTTTGAGAGAAAGGCAGTCTTTACCAACTGTTATCAAAATATTGTGAAAAGTTAACAAGTTAAAACACGTTTGGTCCGGCCGGGTCGAAATTTTAATACCCTCCAACTAGGACCCACTTCTATTTTGGACGGTAAAATGGGTTAGTAAAGTCTGTTCAATATTCCAAAAATTCGATGGTACCGATTTCATGTTAAAGTGGTTGTTATTTATAAGAGTTTTTAGTTTAAAATTTCAAAAAATCTGTTAAAAAATTTGACTAAAATTGCCAAAATACTAAATATTCGGATGTACCTCTATATGAGATATATCAGAAATTATGGGACTATTTCAGCCGTCTTCTGCTCATAAGTTAGATCCCATATAAATCCAAAATACCGAATTTTAAACGATTTCGCAAAAAATGTTGTGTCGTAAATCATCCAAATATCCAATATCGCCAGGCACAGAAATATGGAGGCTTTAGTAAAACATGTTATGCGACGGGAAGTAGAAACCAACAAAAACCGTATGTAGCGAGCTTGAAACAATTCTTAAATCCCAATATCCGGTATATCGCGAGGCACCGTTATACGGAACATATATTATAACCATATACAATGACCTGCCACACGAGGTGTAAGCCATAACAAACTCTAAGTATCGAATTGTAAACAATTCATATTGTGGGTAAAATAATCAAAATGCTGAATAAAGGAAGTTAACCTCATGGTACGATAATTACAAGGTAGGGCAGATAGATTAAATTAGAAAAATACAACCCCGAAACTGGAGTCTTGTAACTTCAAATGTGCCAACAACAAATTCAACAAGTTTATTTTTTATTTGACACTTTTTGCACAACATTTACGATTGCAATTTTCATTCATCCTAAATCGGAAACCTTTGTTCTGCCCAAAACCTACAATATTAACTTCAATTGTTGCTGCAAAAGGGTCAGGCTTAATCCCTTTATTGTTGTTTTTATAAAAACAACGTTTGTTTATTAGTGGAGAACGATGGTAATGTTCACCAGGGGGTAAGGCATGGAATACCTAGGTTTCGGAAAGAGCCACCAAACTTGTATTACACAAAAAAACTAATTTGTGTATGGTAGTTGTTACGTTTGTTGCACAACAACACTTCTGTTACCTGTATTATTCTACCAAGAGCATTACCTTGGAAATAGTTGTACCATGGTTACACTTACATGGCGACTATGGGAAAACGTGGACCTACATGGTTAATTTTCGATCTTATGACAAAATGTACACGTGTGGAAAATTTCAGCAATCTATGTGATCGTTGGAAAGATGGCGCGAGACAGACAGACAATCACTTATATAGACGGATATCGCGTAATCGACTTAGAATTTTATGCTAATGATAAGTAGGGTCTAACATGAGTATTTCAAGCTGTTACAAACGGAAAGTTAATATACCCTTCTTAGTAACTGAAATTCAACTTTTCATTTAATAGATATCAATTGAAATATATTTCAAGATCAAGATCACTTCCTTTTTTTAAAACCACCTGTTTGAACTTACAAAACTTTACCGCGTTACTTAAAATTCGATATATTCAGTCGAACATTTTCACCACAAAAGTTAAACGCATTTATTTATATATGAATGTTACAGGAAACGTCAAGCGTACGAAGTTTCGACGTTGAACATTTACAATTGAACAATTTTTTTTTTGTATGTTGAAAAATAGAAATGAATGGTACAAAAATGTGAGTGTTGTAATGGAAAAATATAACAACTGAATGAATTGATAAATTTTTACATTTTTCGTTTGTAGATTATAAGATATGGACCTGGCGCATTTGGGTAATACAGATGTACAAAACATTTTATCATAGTGGGGAAGTTTAATATTTTTGTGCACGCTACGTCGAATTTTAGGTAACGCTGTTATTTTCTCATTCCCATTTTCACAATTGTTAGGAAAACAAACAACATCCAGTAAAATTTCATATAAGTTAATACAAAATATCGAGTGTGCAGGGTTTTTCTGTCAAACATATAAAATTTAAAGTACAAAAAAAATCATCTGTAAAAGCAAACAATGGCGATCAACTATTCTGGGGTCAACATTTATTTTCTCCTTCATCTGAACGATCAACAAACGTAAGAATCCGAAATGAAAATTGGGACAAAATCTAATGAAAACCTATAAAAGCAAAACATATATAAGAGCTAAATAAAATTTTGGTGTGCTTTAACAAATCCAAAAGCCAATTTATATCTGAATCTATTATGGTATCTGTTCTTTAATTTTCTGCAATGGAATAACTTGTCAAATACGCTAGAAATCGTATAGTAACATAATATGACTCCAATTCTCAGCTACATCCGTTTTTTGGTGATGTCGCTGAATTGAAAAAACAATATGCAAATTCGCAGTAAGTTTGATTCATATGTATATTGAAATTTAACCAAGAAATGTACTCACTGAGGATTCTACGAGTAAATAGTTAACAACATTCGCTTTATAATTCAAAAGTGAAGACCTAGAATTTGTGAGGAATATATTAAACATTATTTGGTATAAAGTTCCTCATAAGAATAATATGCATTTCACAACAATGATATTTGGCACCAGATATCAAATACAGCTCTGAAATAAGTGTATTAAATTTTGTCAAGATTGCTAAAAATTTGGATATAGCTCCCATATATATGTTTTTTCCGATTTGGGGTTTAAAGTCCCTCACTAGCGTAATATGCATTTCACAACAATGATCTTTGGTACCAGATATCAGATACAGCGTAGAAATACCTCTGCTAAATAAATTTCATCAAGATCGGTTCAGATTTGATTATAGCTCTCACATATACACTGGTGGCCAAAACTAGAGCAACTCAAATCTCAAAGACAATAAATGCCCTGTAACTTTTACAAAAATAAACAAATCGAAATTATTTTTTCCAGTTTTAAATTAGGCGCTTAATGCACTTTTAAAAAAACTAAAAATAAGAATACAAAAATTATATTGAATGAAAAAATATATGGAAATCTAAAATGACCCAATTTTTGCTCGGTCAAAACTAAAGCAACTTTTTTATTTTTTATTTTAAAATAATTAAATTTTGGCTAATAGTCGATAGCATCCATTATTTTTGATACCAGCTACACCCCTACAAAGCATTGAATCTATAACATGATCAATTTGATCCTTGGGTATGCTCTTCCAGGTACCCTGAATTCTTTGGAATATGTTGTGTTTATTTCTTTCCGAATCTCGCTTGATCTTCCTGTCTACGATACTCCAAAGGTTTTATATGGGGTTTAGGTCAGATGATTGTGCCGGCCATGACAAAACATCGATTTTTGACTCCCGCAACCAATCTTTGACAAGTTTTGATGCATGTTTGGGATCATTGTCATGCTGAAAGACCCAAATAAGCCGAATATTTTCCTCAACGGAAGGGAACAACGTGATGTTCAACACATCTTTGTAAACAAACCGAACCATAACTTCCTTTATTTCATGGATAGGCCCAAGTCCATAGAAAGAAAAACAGCGCCACACCATTTTTAACCCTCCCTCATGCTTCACTGTACCCTTGCAACACTGCAGCTTTAGTCTTTCATTTTTTTGGTCTTCTCATCGTAAAATTTTTCATGTCTGAGCCTTTAATATTAAACGTAGATTCATCCCAGAATAAAACGTTTTCCCATTGAGCTGGATTCCAAATAATATTATCGTTTCCGAAAGCCATCCCAGCTTTCCGATGTTTTCAGATATAAATGGGGTCTTGGATGGCTTACGAGTATGCAGACCAGCTGCCACTACTCGTCTACGCACTGATCTCGAGCTTATATCCAATCATAGCTCTCTCACCAATTCAGTTGAACTCTAAAATGGTTGTTTTTTATTTCTCTCACAATTTGTTGTTCAGAACGGGCTGAAGTTATCACGGCCTTCATCCGTTATAGATTGTTACTACTGATCCAGTTTCATAAAACCGGCTTAGTATACGAGAAATCACAGAAATATTTATGAAATATTTCTCGGAAATCATTTTCTGCGATAGTTCGTTTTCATAGACACTGATAATTTACTGTTTTATTCATGTACTGTATTTACTCCTAGCCATTTTTAAACTTTTTTGGGTAGTACTTAAAAAATTAAAACAAACACGTGTTGTTATAAAAAAAAAAACTTCTCGAAAATGATTTATGACAAGTGAAATTGTTGAGGGAAGGAAAACGCGATAAATATTACAATAACAACAACTGAAATTGCAGCAATCATATGAATGTACAACAGAGTTGATTTTGTTTTGTCCACGCCAAAATCGGGTAAATTGACTTTACCATACATTATTTTTATATAAAAATGAATTTTGGTTTTTTGTTTGAAGTTTTTAAAAAGTGAATAAAGTGCCTAATTTGAAACAAGAAAAACTTTCTCATTTTCTTAATCTTTAAAAAATTTACAGGGCATTCATTCTCCTTGTAATTTCAGTTGCTTTAGTTTTGGCCACCAGTGCACTAAATAGCCAACTGTGCACTAAATAGCCAACTGTGCACTAAATAGCCAATCTCAAATGACCTGAATTTTGGCACATCCGTCCGAATTCAGTTTAGAAGCAAGTACATTAAATTCGGCGAAAATCGGTTCAGATATAGCTATAGCTCCCATATATATGTTTCATCCGATTTTGAATTTAAGTCCCTCACACCCGTAAAATACACTCCACAACAACGATTATCTAACAGAGAATACAAATACCTGTGTCGAATGTCGGAAAGAAAGTGATTACATTCTCTGTACAATTTTGAAATGCCTAATTATAGACTAGGTATACCACATCACAATTAAAATAAATGATTTTTCACTTCATTTTGCATATCCCTTTCCCCGTTTGTTTAAATCTGTACGTAAAAAAAAAATGTAAAAAATGACAAACTTTAATTTTTAGATTACCTAAGCGGAGTCTAAATAACTATTTACAATAATAGCGTCTATGAAAGGTGATTTTCATTTAATATTTGATTAAAAAACTTAACATTTTTAATTTGTTTCACACTAAATAAACATGCACTTTTAAGTTTCTATTTAAAGCACCACTACTGACAGACAGATGGACTAATGATGAAAACCATAGCAATATTTTTACAAACTCAGCACTTAACCTTAATTATATCAATATTTACACTGGGACCCACTACAGTACAGGGGCATGTTCATTACGTTGAATGTTTAAGAACGCTGGCATAGCTACAAAGATTTTCAATTCAAACAAATCCTGGGAGATGAAGTGGAACAAGTCATTGTATGGGTTAGTGTACCAAAGGATACAATTGTAACAATGCCAACTGGGACGCAATAGGGTTGAGTACAAATGCGTATGTGTGTCTGTGTGTGTGCGTGTCTCATAAAGGTTATGCTTTTAACTCCCTGTGGTATGCAATTAAAGCCAACAAGCATAGAAATGTCGACTTTGTAAATTGTAACAATTTCCAGGCAAACATATTTATATATTTATTTCCCATTGTGGTTTGAAAAATCTTTGAAAAATAACATACTTACATACATCACTACTGTGGAATATTTTTGCAGGATGTGCAGCACTTACTTTTAGAAAAAAAAACAAAGAGTTTTGTTGATAAAACATAAATATATTGTTTTGCTAATGGTTTAGTAGCCCTGGGGTCTTGTGCAAATCATTTGATACTGAAACTTTTTTGAAACGTTTTACATACGTAAAATAAAAAAATGAAATATTTCGGGTAAGCTTATTAGTTTTATTATACTTATCACATATAACTCCCAAATTCTAAATAACTGTAAAATACTATGTCGCACAAAATATCAGATCAAATTCTGTTAAATTTAAACATCGTTATATATTTCATAATACTCATGTATTTTAGATATCACTGGGCATCGATTAAACGATGTACTCTAATTAAACTAATATAAGAAAAAAACAAGTAAACAAAGGCTGTAGTGCTGCAGGCCGACCAAGTGATACCCTATAACACTACAATATTTTGAAATCCATTTTGGAAATTTTCGTTTTTGAAATAATGTCATAGAGTCCTACCCAGATGTTACACTTATTTACGCACTCCGCCGTGTTATTATGTCTTCGAAATAAATTCAACTAAAATTGTGGTCCATTTTACGGCTAAATGTCTTAAAAGCCAATAGGCTTTAATTGTGACCCTAACCCTAATCCCATGCAAAATTTCATGAAAATCGGGCGATGATTCCGATTTGTACTTAATACCCTCTAAGCGGGGTGTGGAAACAAATTTAGACAATGTTTAATTTAAAATTGTAAAACAAATTGAAAAATCGCACGCATAAAATATTTGGAAGGAAATTGAAAAAAATTCAAAAAAATAATCTGGAAACTACCACTTAAATGAAAAAAGTTATATAGGGGATATACGTAGACGTGGGCATGCACACAAAAATGTTTGTCTTAACCTGTAGTACCCATTACGAAATTTGAAATAATTTAGGTAAATAATGTCGCTAAAATCATGAAAATACCGAATATGGGTGGTACCGTCATATGGGGGCTACACGAAAACGTGGACCTGCATACGAAAAATTTTGCCATAGGTTGTAGTAGATCCGTTAGGATCTTCCAATGCGAAATTTGAAACTATTCCGGTGAAGAGTGATGTTGAAATCATCAAAATAACAAATATCGGGAGGTACCGTTATAAGGGGGCTATATGAAGACGTGTCACTAAAATCAGCAAAATACGGCAAATTGGGAGGTACCGTTATATGGAGTCTATACGAAGACGTGGACCTGCATACACAAATATTTGTCATAGGCTGTAGTACCCATTACGTATTACAAATAGGAAATTTGAAATGATTCCAATAAAAAATGTCGCTAAAATAAGAAAATACCGAATATCGGGAAGTAACGTTATATGGGGGCTATACGAAAACGTGGACCGACATTGCCTATTTACGAACTTAACCTGCCTACTGGTAAACTATGCGTGTATACAAAATTTTAGAATTCTATCTCAATTCGTTCGAAAGATAGCGTGATTATAACAGATAGACGGACATCGCTAGACCGTCTTAGAATTTTACGCTGATCCGGAACATATGTACTTTGTAGGGTCTATTATGAATATTTCGAGGACTTACAAACGGAATGACAATGCCAATAAACCCTCCATAGAACGGTGGAGGGTATAAACATTTTTACACGATTTTCTTAGATTTTTTCCCTTTGTGGCAAGAGGCCATTCCGAATTGATGAGAATTGTGAAAATCAGTCCAGCAGTTTTTGACTTTTAATCGGAATAACTAACATCAATTTCTTTTAAATATAGATTGTAACTATTTTTATACCCTACAACACTATAGTTGTGTTCCAGAACCTGCAAATTAGTACTAATTAGCACTAATTCTGCTACAACGCGTTCCCGTACTCCAAAAACTAGCAAAACTTGCAGCTCTCTCGAGAAAAAAATGGCGCTGAGTGGTGCACATTTCTGCTTGTTTTAGCAACATGAATTTGGCCGAGCAGAAATGAGCATATTGTAAATTTGACATTTAATTGGCAGGGCTAACAAGGTTGAAAAATGTATTGATACATTTCAATAAAGAAAATGATCAACTTGAAAACTAAAGGAAAAACTAATATTTGTCGTGCAAAAAAACAAAAGAGAAAATATGGAGCAACTGATGTATTCACTTTTGGATGATTCCATCAGTGAAGAGGACTGGCTCAATGAGGAATCAGATTATAAATTATTAATTTTAACTTATCGTCTTTAATACTCATTTTTTAAATGTTGGCGCCCTTTTCAGTAAGGTTTCACCAGTTCGATTTAGGCTGTTTACTTTTGGAATTTTGACATTTTATCGCATTTCTGCTAATTTTCCGTTCCCTTATTTTTTGAGCAAACCTAAATGAGAATGACATTTCGAACTGTTCTCTCTTCTGCTAGTTTTACTACTAAAAAAGTACTGGAACACAACTTATGTGTTGGGGGTATTATAAGTTTGATTGGGCCAAAAATTATGTAACACCTCGAAATATTGGTTTCCCACAGTATATATGGATCTTCCTATCTCGCCGAGCTGAGTCGATCTAGCTATGTATGTCCGTCCGTCCATCTGTCCGTCTGTCCATGTTAATTTGTAATCACTCTACAGGTCGCAATTATGGCCCGATTCTCACGAAATTGAGAATGTAGGTGGGGTTGAGGTCAGAATAGAACCCTATTTCTTTTGGAGATGATCGCATAATAGTTAGGGGTTGAAATGGACCAAAAACTGAAAAATATCATGATTTTGCAGTTGCTCTACAGGTCGCAATTATGGACAAAACGACGCGAAAGTTAGAATGGGGCTATCTCTTAGGGCTGGGCAGTTGCCTTCCAAATTGGATGGTCATCGGGTAATATTTAGTGGGTAAAATAGACCTTAACATTTGTGATAAATAAAAGTCAAATTTTCCATTAAACCGCGAATATTTTTAATCCCGGCGAAATCACAAACAGACGAACAGGTCAATCCTGACCGTTACTTAGATACCGATAGTTAATATATCGGCTATATATAGCGAAATATATACAATGTGTACATACAAAGAAAAAGGATTAGATTATTAGTTAGATTGCATATGTCTCAAAAATGGCTGGACCGATTTGACAAATTTTGTCAATTCAGAATGCCCTCTTGGCATAAAAGAATAAAATCTAAAAAAATCGCAGAAAAAGTTGCCAATAATGATGTTTATATAGATTTTGTAGCATTATGTGACATTTTTTAATTTTTTCATATTTTTTATTGCATGCGATTTTTTCAATTTGACTCATAATATTGAAGTGTACACTTTGTAATATTTATACACCTTACACCACAGGTTGGAGTTATTATATACAGATTGCAATTATCGTCCGATCTGCACGAAAATTTTCACAAGGGTAGGGTTAGCCTGAGAAGGACTAGGCCTATTGTTTTTAAAGATGTCCGCAACATATTTAGGGGTTGAAACGGACCAACAACTAAAACTGTTCTTGATTTTGCAGCCGTTATAAAGGTCACATATATTTCCATTCTACCGAAACGCTGAAAATAACTTACAGTCGAAATCCAAAATACACAAAAGGCGAACATCTGTCTTTTTATGCTGATTTCGTTGACGAATATAACCAAATATCGTAGAGACAAATCTTCTAAATTTCACAAAATATTAAGGGGTTCAAATGAACCAAACACAGAAAAATTTTCCTGATCACACAATTGAAACCAATCGAGACGGAATTTTGCCTGAGAAGTGAGCTAAGGACAGGGAAGAAGTCTAGCATGTTGGATGACCATTGGATTATATTTAGCTGTAAAATGGACCACAACAACTAACAACAGATGGAGTGCGCAATATTTGCAAATGCCACTGGAAAAAAAGCTAAGGGTAATATCTGGGAAATGCTCTATGACATAATTTCAAAAGCGGAGTCTTCCAAAATTGATTTGGACATAAAGGTGCTTCTAACATATTGTAGTGTTGTAGGGTATCACATGGTCGGCCCCGCACGACTATAGCCTTTGCTTACTTTTTAACTATTTATATATCGAATGAACTAATTCCTTATCTAGTTCCGAGGACTCCAATCGTTTGTATGAAAACTTCGCGTATGATTGATATGAAATCACTCATACTTTGAGGAGCTTGTATACTGAACTATGAAGTAGAACAGCTCCACTCAGAAATGACCTTTTACTGTATTTGTGATTGGAATTAACAATATTTGCGGTTTACCGGAAATTTTCTTTTTTTTTACAAAAAATGTATGTTTTTTTTAGCCACTAAATGTTGTCCGGTAACCGTCCATATTGGTAGGCTTCGGCCCAGCCCCAAACTCTTACTCCATGCAAAATTCCACGTCGATTGGTCTATAATTGAGGTCTGTAGAGCAACAGCAAAATCACGATTTTTTGTTTTTGGTCCATTTTAGCTCCTTAATAATTTGACTTCTATTCTGACCCTAACTTCACCTCCATTTTCAATTTCGTGAGGATCGGGCCATTATTGTAGTTTGATTACAAATTCCCATGGACTCAGCTTGGCTGGATAGGAAGATCCATATCTAGTTTCCTACGTCGGGGACCAATATTTCGAGGTGTTTAATAATTCTTGGTCCTATCAAACTTATAATACTTCCAACACACAGTGTTGTAGGTTAAACAAATCGGTATAAATATCCATTGTATTTGCGGGCATTTTTGGATTTTTTTACTTTATTTTACCAACAGAGAGTATTTCTGTACCATGCCCAAATAAAATATGTCAGTTTCAATTTACACAAAAATTCCTTTAAGCAATCACTTTTCTTTTGAATTTAGTAACAAATGTTCATGGCAGTTCTTAAATAATAAATCTTTTTTATTTGCATTTTCAGTTTCCTTGGAAGTCTCTATTGTTGTTAGGAGTTCACAACTCAAGACATTAAGTAATTAAAAAAAGACAATTCCAAAAGTTTTAAATTAAAAGAAATACTTGATAACCAACATCAGGACATTCTTTAGATACGCATAAATTTATGAATCTGACACATTTTATCCCTTTTACAATGAGAAATGTACGCATGTATGTTTGTTTGTAGATATTCATCACATATAATATACAAAGCAAAAATAGTATCTAACTATTATTCCAGTGACCTGAAAACAAATCACAAAAGGGTTGCTTTATTTTTTTCTGCATACATACATATGTACATAGATATTTATACAGTTTTAGGCTTAACGGGTTTCTTTTAATTTTCTCAAATTTGAAAATTGAATTTTTAATCGTAATAGTTTAATTTTCTAAAAGGATATTTTTCTTTAATTTATGTTTGGAATGGTATTAAGGAAATTGTTGTACCAGCATATGATTTGACAAAATATTATTAATTAAGAAAACCTCAAAGAATTTCGAATAAAAAACTAAATGCCAAATTTAAATGAGGTTATTAACATACAAAATTTTCAATCTACAAAAATATGGTAAGGTCAGGTCAGGATTTCTATACCCTACTCCACATAGTGTTAACGGTATTATGTCTTTGTGCATTTGTTTGTAAAAGGAAGCGAAATAGACCTATAGTTACTTTTGTCTGTCCGTCCATGTATTTTTGTGATCAAAATGCTGGTCGCATTTATTATCCGATTGAGATTAAATATTGCAAGCAATATTTGTTTGGCCCAAGAACGTCCTTTACCTCTTCATAATCATTACATAATTACCAAATAGCATACAATTTACGAAATACCATAATAAATAGCATAAATACAGATAAAAGAAAAGCACACAGATTTAAACATGCAAACAAGGTCAACCTGCTTTTTAATCTGTTTATCTAGCATATTTATCGTTTCATACTTATGAAATATAAATGATTTGATATATGACTCTTCATCACTTATACACGATATAGGGTAAGTGTGCCTAAGTTCGGCATGTCCCAGTAGTCGGCACTTTTTATTTTTAAGCCCAAATAAATGAAACTTTTATAACTAAATGTATTTTATTTACTTCAAATATATTGTCAGCTATCTTTGTGTACAATTTCGCTAAGAAAAGATGGTTTATTCTAATAAAAAAATAAATTTTTGTCTGTGAAGGTCCTCAACAATATATATTCTTAAGAAAAGTACAATAAAGACGTCGTATCAGTTTAACTAAACAAAAATATTATATTTTAATGAATTAATTTATTATTATTATTAATTATTGTTACAAAAAAATTAATATGCCGACTGTTGGAACATGCCATACCGACAATTGGCAAGTGGTGCCGACTACTGGCAAAAAAGCATTGTTTTAATAAAACTACAAATTTATGAAATTTAATAAAAAGTTATTAAAACTTTATTTATTATTGCAAACACTATACAAAATTTCGAATCTGAATAAATTAACTTTGTAATAATTGAAAAGTTCCACTCTGAATGGTGAGCGATTAAAAACGCGAAAATCCTAAAAGTGCCGAGTACTGGTACACTTACCCTACTTGAAATGAGATGTTAGTATCATTATTTTTCTCAAGAAAAATATTTTTCACACATCAAAGATGATGTTTTTTTATTATTTCTATAGAAATTTTCAATTTACAAGAATATCGTGTTATGCTTTATTATCAGGAATTTATAGTATTTTAGAAATTAAATATTCGCCTTCGTGGAAAACTGCTCATGAACACTAGAACATAAATGCCGTTGCTTATTACAGGGAATCAAATTACAGTTGAAAATTTCGAAACAGCTGAAACCATAACAAGTAAAAAAGCAGTAAGTTCGGCCGGGCCGAACTTTGAATACCCTCCACCATTTGGAACGAATTAGAAAATTTCCAAAAAAATTAAATCCAATAAAAATTCTTTTAAAATCTTTAAAATATCTAATATAGGAAGGTGCCGATATATGAGGGGATATACGATATTGTGGAACTATAAAGACAAATCTATGTCTGCGTGTAAAGTACTCACAAGGAACTCCTTGTATGGATTTTCAGATAATTCCATTGGAAAAAGTGGCTAAAATCATCAAAATACCGAATATAGGGGAGGACCGTTATATGGGGGCTATACGATATTGTGGACCTATATAGATAATTCTCTGCCGAGGTATAAAGTACCCACAAGGAACTCCTTGTGTGGATTTTCAGACAATTCCATTGAAAAATGTGGGTAAAATCATCAAAATACCGAATATCGGGGGTACCGTTATATGGGGGCTATACGATATCGTGGACCGATATAGCCCATCTTCGAACTTGACCTGCCTGCAGACAAAAGAGAGATCTGTGCAAAGTTTTAGCTTCCTATCTTAATTCGTTTAGACTGTAGCGTGATTACAACAGACGGACAGACGGACAGACGGACGGACAGGGCTAAATCGTCTTAGAATTTTACGCTGATCAAGAATATATATACTTTGTTATACCCTCCACCAAAAAAGGTATGGAGGGTATATTAACTTTGTCATTCCGTTTGTAACTCATCGAAATAATCATTTTAGACCCAGCAAAGTATATATATTCTTGATCAGCGTAAAATTCTTAGACGATTTAGCCCTGTCCGTCCGTCTGTCCGTCTGTTGTAATCACGCTACAGTCTAAACGAATTAAGATAGGAAGCTAAAATTTTGCACAGATCTCTCTTTTGTCTGCAGGCAGGTCAAGTTCGAAGATGGGCTATATCGGTCCACGATATCGTATAGCCCCCATATAACGGTACCCCCGATATTCGGTATTTTGATGATGTTAGCCACATTTTTCAATGGAATTGTCTGAAAATCCACACAAGTAGTTCCTTGTGGGTACTTTATACCTCGGCAGAGAATTATCTATATAGGTCCACAATATCGTATAGCCCCCATGTAACGGTACCCCCGATATTCGGTATTTTGATGATTTTACCCACATTTTTCAACGGAATTGTCTGAAAATCCACACAAGGAGTTCCTTATGGGTATTTTATAACTCAGCAGAGAATTGTCCATATAGGTCCACGATATCGTATAGCCCCCATGTAACGGTACCCCCCGATATTCGGTATTTTGATGATTGTACCCACATTTTTCAACGGAATTGTCTGAAAATCCACACAAAGAGTTCCTTGTGGGTACTTTATACCTCCGCAGAGAATTATCTATATAGGTCCACAATATCGTATAGCCCCCATGTAACGGTACCCCCGATATTCGGTATTTTGATGATTTTACCCACATTTTTCAACGGAATTGTCTGAAAATCCACACAAGGAGTTCCTTATGGGTATTTTATAACTCGGCAGAGAATTGTCCATATAGGTCCACGATATCGTATAGCCCCCATGTAACGGTACCCCCCGATATTCGGTATTTTGATGATTTTACCCACATTTTTCAACGGAATTGTCTGAAAATCCACACAAAGAGTTCCTTGTGGGTACTTTATACCTCCGCAGAGAATTATCTATATAGGTCCACAATATCGTATAGCCCCCATGTAACGGTACACCCGATATTCGGTATTTTGATGATATTACCCACATTTTTCAACGGAATTGTCTGAAAATCCACACAAAGAGTTCCTTGTGGGTACTTTATACCTCGGCAGAGAATTATCTATATAGGTCCACAATATTGTATAGCCCCCATATAACGTACCCCACGATATTCGGTATTTTGATGATTTTACCCACATTTGTCAACGGAATTGTCTGAAAATCCACAAAAGGAGTCCCTTGTGGGTATTTTACCGCCTTAAAATGAAGTGTCTATATAGGTCCACGATATCGTATGTCCCCCATATAACTGTAACCTCCGATATTTGGTATATTGATGATGTTAGCCACGCTTTTCAATGGAATTGTCTTAAAATCAACACAAGTAGTTCCTTGTGAGTACTTCACCCCCTGAGAGAGAATTGTCTATACAGGTCCACGATATTGTATATCCCCCATATAACGGTACCCCCCGATATTCGGTATTTTATGATTTGACCCACATTTTTCATCGGAATTGTCTGAAAATCCACACAAAGAGTTCCTTGTGGGTACTTTATACCTCGGCAGAGAATTATCTATATAGATCCACGATATTGTATAGCCCTCATGTAACGGTACCCCCGATATTCGGTATTTTGATGTTTTTAGCCATATTTTTCAACGAAATGGTCACAAGGGGTTCTTTGTACACAAGGGTTCTTTGTGAGCACTTTACCCACCGACAGAGAATTCTCTATATGGGTTAACGGTAACGTATAGCTCCCATATAACGGTACCCCGCGATATTCGGTATTTTGATGATTTTAGCCACATTTTCCAATGGAATTATCTGAAAATCCATACAAGCAGTTCCTTGTGAGTACTTTACACGCAGACATAGATTTGTCTTTATAGGTTCACAATATCGTATATCCCCCCATATATCGGCACCTTCCTATATTAGATATTTTAAAGATTTTAAAAGAATTTTTATTGGATTTTTTTTTTGAAAATTTTCTAATTCGTTCCAAATGGTGGAGGGTATTCAAAGTTCGGCCCGGCCGAACTTACTGCTTTTTTACTTGTTGGGTCTAGAATGATTATTTCGATGAGTTACAAACGGAATGACGAACTTAATATACCCTCCATACCTTTTTTGGTGGAGGGTATAAAAAGGGAAATCCTCGGAAGTTATAATAATAGATATTAGCTGAAAAAAATACCAGGAATTATTTCAAGAATATTTGCTGAATTTTCATTAAGTCAAAAAAAAAAAGAAAATAGTTCAAAGTGGTTATAATGAACTATGGTTCCAAATGACTAAAAGGCAATTTTCTGACCCCACAGAATGTTTCATTAAGTTAAAAAGCAAAAATTTTTGTAATTTTTTTTTTGCTTTGGCATCCTTTTGTAGTAACGGAATAGCAAACTGGATATAAAAATTTTAAAACTCAAATATGGAATAAAAATAAATTAGTAATTACTTTCAATTTTCGCACATTTTTTATATGTTCGATGTAATAAACAGGTAAGCAAAGGCTATACACGGAAGCGGCCGACCATTAGATTCCTGCAACAAAAAAATGTGCGATAAAGATTCTACAGATATGGAACCCTTTTAGAACGAAGGTTTCCCTAAGATATATATACTACATAATAATAGCAAATGTTGAAACTAATTGCTCCTCTTTTTTGAATAATCATCATTGTATTTGACTAAGCAGGTGTTCCTACTACAACAAATACCTAATTCGTTCTTTCAAAAAAAAAAAAAAAAAAAAAAAAAACAGAAATTATCTTAGCTTTTAACCGAAACCACGAGGTCTTGCAAATCTTAGTAGTATTAGCAATATTAATGGGTATTCAAACGATTGCAAAATCTAGACAATTTTTTTGGTATTTGGTAGATTTTAATCCCTAAATATTTTGCGAACATCTTCCAAAACAATAGGCGCATATTCTGATCCTGACTCTATCCCCATGCAAAATTGCATTCAGTTCGGGCTATAATTGCGACCTGAATATAATACCCCAACACAAAGCTGATTCGTCTATAATTGTGGCCTTCAGAGCAGCTGAAAAATCCGGAATTTTTTCTGTTTTTCTTTCATTTCAATTTCTAAATATTTTGCGATAATCTCTATTCCGATCTTAAACTTCTGACGTGATTACAATTTAACAAGGACAGGCGGACAGACGGACGGAGATACGTAGCAAGATCGAATTAGCTTGGTGACATGAGAAGGTTCATTTACAGGATGAGATGAAAAAACTGCAACAAAGTCGAACGCCATATTTTTTAATTTTCTTTTCTTTTTTTAAATTTAATTGAATGAAAACAAAAAATGTCTGGAATACCATCAAATTTTAGAATTAATTTAGATTTGTTCGAATTGGTCACCTTTGGCACGAATTATGGAATTCGAACGGCCAATGAAACCGTCACACGCTGCCCGAATGTTGCTCTGCGGTATTTTGGCCCATTCCCGGCGAAGCGCTTGCTTGAGGTGATCGACACTTTGGTATTTTTTAGTGCCAACCTTGCTTTCCAAAATCCTCCTGACACAATGGTCCAACGGATTGGTTTCCGGAGATTTTGATGGCCATTGTGCGCTGGAAATGAAGCAAGGAACCTCATTTTGTAACCATTCTTGGGTGGCGCGTGCTGAGTACGATGGTGTTGAGTCCTGTTGGAATGTCCAAGATCTACGGCCAAAATGTTTGCATGCCCAAGGCTTTAATACACCCTTCAGAGTATTTTCGCGATGATAATCGGCATTTATTCTGATGCCACGGTCGATTAATACGAGCGGAGAGCGACCATCGGCTGTTATGGCGACCCACAGCATCACCATGGCTGGCGCTTGAGTTCTGGTGACCAACCGAAGGTGCACATTTTCAGCTGACCTCTTTGGCAAGTAAACGATCATTGTGTTTGTTTACAAACTGCTGTACAACGAATGTTTTCTCATCGGAGAAAACCAAATTCGGCAGTTCACCGCTTTTGGCCAAGCAAAGCAACTCTTTAGCTCTTTTGAGTCTGTTTTCTTACTGTTGCGGTGTAAGTTCTTGCACTTTTTGGAATTTCAATGGCTTTACCCCCGGCTGATTTTTCAATATTTGCCGAATGGAGTATTATGATATGTTCAGCTCACGAGCCATTTTTCGATCACCACGACGCGGGTTTCGATTAAGTCGCTTCTTCACTTTTCGATTAAGTCGCTTCTTCACTGTTTTCTTCCATCCACTTCCTTGACGTCGGGCTACGCTACCAGTATTACGGTAACGAGAGATGGTACGAAACACAAAAGTTAAATGCTGGAGTGCTCTAACGATAGCCACTTGTGGTTTTCCAGCCAAATATAAAGAAATCACCTTATCATGCTGAAATTCCATGACGAATAACTTTTTTTTCTGGAAAATTCTCACCAAAATGCTCTTGTACGCTTATAAGCAATATAAAGGGCTGTCACTGGAATAATTTTAACAGCTGTCGGACGAGTGGCTTAGAATTGGCAGCAGTGTGAACTTGGTTGCAGTTTTTTCATCTCACCCTGTATGTGGGATTTATATTTAAAGCAGACAAACGAAATCCTTGGCTATAACTGATGTCCTCTACCGATATACCCATATCTTATCTGATTTTCACCAGTTTTAATAAACAAGCTTCTAGTCTGGATTTCCGGCCGGGAATTGGTTTGATGTGCATGTATGGAAAAACATCCATATGTACATGTAACACACACATATTACGTGGAATAGTTCAGCAAACATATGCATTTATACCCTCCACCATACTATGGAGGGTATATTAACTTTGTCATTCCGTTTGTAACTCCTCGAAATACTCATGTCAGACCCAACAAAGAATATATATTCTTGATCAGCGTAAAATTCTAAGTCGTTTTAGCGATGTCCGTCTGCCTGTCTGTCTGTCTGTCTGTTGTAATCACGCACTATCGAATTTAGATAGAAGGCTAAATTTTTGCACACATGTTTATTTTTTCAGTAGGCAGGTTAAGTTCAAAAATGGGCCATGTACGTCTACGTTTTCATATAGCCCCCATATAACGGTGTTCGGTATTTTGATGATTTTAACGACATTATTCACCGGAATTGTTTCACATGTGGTATTTGAAGTTCGAAATAGATACTACAGCCTAAGACAGAAAATTGTCTGTGCAGGTCCACGTCTTCGTATAGCCCCCATATAACGGTACCTCCCTATATTCGGTATTTTGGTGATTTTAGCGTCATTATTCACCGGAATTTTTTCAAATTATGCATTTAGAGTTCGTATTGGAATCTACAGTCTGTGACAGAAAATTGTCTATGCAAGTCCAAGTCTTCGTATAGGCACCATATACCATAACGGTATATAACGGTACCTCCCTATATACCATATTTTGATGATTTTAGCTACATTATTCACCGTTTATTTCAAGTTCCGAATTTAAATTTGCTAATGACTTATGACAAACAGTGCCTGTGTGGGTCCACGTCGTATAGACACCAATATACCGGCTATATTCGGAATTTTTAAAATTCTAACAGAATTTTTTAAGGATTTTATTTCAAATTCGTTGTAAATAGTGGAGGGTATTCAAAGTACTGCTTTTTAACTTGTTATATCCTACACCACAAAGTATTATTAGGGTATTATGTCTTTATGCAAATGTTTGTAACAGGCAAAAGGAAACGAGATAGACCCATAGTTCCTTTTGAGGATCTGCATAGAATCACATTCTGAGTCGATTTATGCATGTTCGTCCGTCCGTCCGTCTGTACATGTATTTTTGTGAACAAAGTACAGTTCGCATTTATTGCCCTATCCAGATGAAATTTTGCACAAATCATTTGTTTGGCCCAAGGACGAATTCTATTGAAATTGGAGATAATCGGTTAAAATTTATATATGGCTCCCACATATATATCTTCGTCCGATTTGCCTTTTATTGTGCACCAAACGTGTAATATCAGTTCGAATAGTATGGAATTTTGCACAAACGATCAGATTGGACCTGAAAATAGGTATGCCAAATTTGATCGAAATCGGTTCAGATATAGCTATAGCTCCCATATATATATTGTTCATCCGATTTGTTATTTTTGTCCTCCGCAGCCGTAATATGCACTCTGTAACAACAATATTTGGGGAAATATATCAAATACAGCTCAAAAATACATTTGCTAAATTTTATCATGATCGGTTCAGATTTGGATATAGCTCCCACATATAACTTCGTCCGATTTACCTTTTATTGTGCACCAAACGTCTAATATTTGCCTAAATTGGATGAAATTTGGCACTTACGATCGAATTGAGTCTGGAAGCCAGTATGTCAAATTTGGTGAAGATCGGTTCAGATATAGCTATAGCTCCCATATATACTGTTCATCCGATTTGTAATATGCACTCCGTAACAACGATATTCAGGGAAATATATCAAATACAGCTCCGAAATATCTTTGCCAAATTTTATCGAAATCGGTTCTGATTTGGATATAGCTCCCATATATTCTTTATCCGATTTCAAATTAATTGTGAACCAAATGAGCAATACAAATCCGAATTTAAATATGCTTAGGCATATTTAGTCTTTTAAATTTTATAATTATAATCATAGCGTGCATGATTGAATTCTCCCATAAAAACTTTTAATTGTTATGGGTAGCTTTACTAAATTAGCAAAGTGGTGTAGGGTATCATAAAGTTGGCCCCGCCCGACTTTAAGACTTTCTTTACTGGTTTTTTTTTTTTTTTTTTTGGTTGCTTTCGCAGAAACATTCTACATAAAACATATATTTGTGTGTATATCTTCATGAGAAAAATAGACTACATATTTTAGTTTCCCGTCCGGAGTTTTTCCGTAAATTAAAATGTCTACACGTATGAAATGTGTAAACGTTGACAAACATTGTGTCCGCACCACGAGCCAATTACACGCACACACACACACCGTGTAAAATATTTTCATTACCCCGAAAATATTTAAGCGAAAAACAATTCTCTGAAAGTAACCAAAGCTTGTTATATTCCCAACATATTTTACTACAAAACGTGTCAGCTTCAGGTTAAATGTTGAAAAAAACAAAAAAAAAAAAAAAAAAAAAATAGAAATAAGCGAACACTAGTTGTAACACATATATGCGTCCATCCATCCAACCATCTATCAAACTACCCATCATGAACATGTTACAATTTCAAACATGGCTGTATAAAAGTTACCGAATGGTATTTTTCAACGTGAAAATGCCGCAGAGGAACTCCAACAAATGTTATTATTGCATGGCCAATGTTAAATTCTTGTTTTCGTAAACTATTTGAAAAAATGCCCTTGCATGTTATGTAACTTTACAACAGAAGAATGAATTTGAAAAATTTATACATTCCTTACTCAGCTATTTCCAATATTCAAGTTTCAGTTAATTTGTAAAGTATTCTTAGGCATAAGCATGTGCGAAAAATTGAACTGTGAGGAAAATTATTTAAAAATTCTAGAGTTATTATCTGGAATGTCATACAAAAATGGTTAAAGCTAGCTTACAAATATACTTTAAAATGATATATATCATATCAAACTGCCATGGTGTGAAAACAAGCCTTAAAAAGGTATTAGATATTGTTAAAATGTATAAATCCTCAGCCTACGATTACTCAAGTATAGAACTTAGTCATTTATTTCGATGAAATGCATTTTTTCAACTAATGTCATCTATAGTTATAACTCTGATTCTCTAGGTTCCGAAAGAATTGAAGTTGGTTGATAAAATTTTACTCAAATGTGTATTTCGTCTGAAAGTCTCTTGGTATTGAAAATGGGCTATATAGGTGCACGTTTAGTTATAGCCCTCATATAACTGTACCTCCCTATATGCGGTGTTTTGATGATTTTAGCAACACTGTTCACCGGAATCGTTTCAAATTTCTTAATTATAGTTCGTAATGGATACTATAGTCTGTGACGGAAAATTGTCTATGTTGGTCCAGGTCTTCGTATAGCCCCCCCCCCCTATAACGGTACCTCCCTATGTTCTGTAATTTGAAGATTTTAAATACAATTTACGCAGGAATTCTTTCAAATTTCGTATTTGAAGTTCATAATGGCTACTTCAACATGATTCACCGCAATTATTTCAAATTTAGTATTTGGAGTTCCCAAACAGGTCTAGATCTTCGTTTAGCCCCTAAGTATCGGTATCTCCCTATATTCGGTATTATGACGATTTTAGTTACATTTTTCTCCAGAATTGTTTCAAATTTCATATTTACACCTCGTAAAGAGTACTATAGCCCGTGACCCCAAAATAACAACAAATCTATAAATTTGGTATTTTTAAGATTTTAACCTTCCATTTTTATACCCTACACCATACATAGTATGGAGGGTATATTAAGTTCGTCATTCCGTTTGTAACTCATCGAAATAATCATTTTAGACCCAACAAAATATATATATTCTTGATCAGCGTAAAATTCTAAGACGATTTAGCCCTGTCCGTCCGTATGTCCGTCTGTTGTAATCACGCTACAGTCTAAACGAACTAAGATAGGAAGCTAAAATTTTGCTCAGATCTCTCTTATGTCTGCAGGCAGGTCAAGTTCGAAGATGGGTTAATCGGTCCATGATATCGTATAGCCCCCATATAACGGTACCCCCCGACATTCGGTATTTTGATGATTTTTCCCACATTTTTTAACAGAACTGTCTGAAAATCCACACAAGGTGTTCCTTGTGAGTATTTCACACCCTGAAAAGGAAATGTCTATATAGATCCACGATATCGTATGCCCCCCATATAACGGTACCCCCCGATATTCGGTATTTTGATGATTTTAGCCACATTTTCCAACGGAATTGTCTGGTAATCCACACAAGAAGTCCTTTGTGAGTACTTTACTCCCTAAAAGAGAGTTGTCTATATAGGTAGACGGTATCGTATATCCCCCATATAACGGTACCTAGACACAATACAAACTGTTACGCCAGCGTTCGTGATCAGCATTTAACAATGTCCGTCTGTCTGTTGAAATCACGATACAGCCCACATTATTTGCCGTTTAGCAGAATAATTTGTATTGTGTCTAGGATGGTTGGTATTGAAAATGAGATATATCGGTCCACGTTTTGGTATAGTCCCCATATAACGGTACATCCCGATATTCGGTATTTTGATGATTTTTGCCACACTTTTTCACGGATTTGTCTGAAAATTGGTATTTGTAGGTCATAATGGGTTCCAGTTCGTGCGACGAAACATTGTATGTATAGGTCCACGCTTTGGTATAGCCCCCATATAACGGTACCTCCCGATATTCGGTATTTTGATGATTTTTACCACATTTTTTCACGGATTTGTCTGAAAATTGGTATTTGTAGGTCATAATGGGTCCTAGTTCGTGCGCCGAAACATTGTATGTATAGGTCCACGCTTTGGTATAGCCCCCATATAACGGTACCTCCCGATATTCGGTATTTTGATGATTTTTACCACATTTTTTTACGGATTTGTCTGAAAATTGGTATTTGTAGGTCATAATGAGTTCCAGCTCCGTTGGCGAAATATTGTACGTATAGGTCCACGCTTTTGTATAGCTTTATATAGCGGTACCTCCCGATATTCGCTATTTTAATCATTTTTGCCAAATATTCCCACGAATATATCTAAAAATTGGTATTTGTGGGTCATAATTGGTTCTAGTGTTTCCATTACCCTAAGGTGGAGTGTATTCAAAGTTCGGCCCGGCCGAACTTAATGTTTTTTTACTTATTTAGTCCTAACCTTACTTTCTTAAATACCCCAGACACAATAGTCCAACGGATTGGTATCCGAAGATTTTGGTAGCGCATGCGGCCAAAATGTTTGCGTGCCCAAGGCCAGAGTATATTCGCGATAGTATTCGGAATTTATTCTGATACCACTTCATCACTTTCGACTAAGTGAAACAACTCTTTAGCTCTTCTGAGTCTAAGTTCTTGCACTTTCTGGAATTTTAATGGATTTATCCTGAGCTCATTTTGCCGAATGGGATATTGCGATATGTTAAGCTCACGAGCCATTTTTCGGCCACGGCGACGCGGGGTTCGATCAAGTCGCTTCTTTACTTTTCGAACCATTTCGAATACCGTATGGTTTATTGAATAAACTTGTTATTTGGAAATAAAACTATTTTGACTTATAATGGGGGTTACAACGCGGAATCTTAATCAAAACCATCAATCAATAATAAAGTTTTTTGTGAAATCTCTAGCTATGTTTTCTTCACTACCTAATGCCATTTTATACATCTTGAATATTTAAACTATTAGTTATGGTACTAAATGCCTAGACTAAAATTCACTTCTATCGGGCTGAAGTACTTGTATTATTACAAATTGACCTCATTGAGCAATGTATATAGATGGTATGTATGCATGTGTTTTATTCCTGATAATGCATATTGATTTTAATCGAAAGTGATGTACCCCATAGAAATTTTCTCACTCCCATAGAGCACATTCAAAAATTCGCTACGTTTGTGTCGGCATCCTTGCCACTGAATATCTTTATTTTATAGAATATTGTTATTCTACAAATTCACATAATCCCCAATTGGCTCTGACGATGTTTCTGCTGCTGCTGTTCCTTTTAGCTGATTTCATAAGAAATCAATTTCGAAAGGATTCAATTCGTTTGCATTCCCAGGGAAATGTTTGTATGTTTTGTATGACAAAGTGTGCTTACTGTTTGTGAGTGTGTTCTCTGTGTGGTGTGACACAAAGTTGTTGTTGGTGCTGTCGTTGCTGACATTTTGTACGTGTTCATGCATATCTTTATGATTTTCCATTTCCTAGTTGTGAGTACAGAAATACAAAATTTTCGAAAGAAGTAAATGAACTGTTGGAATTAGAACTCTAAGGAATAGGAAAGTGAAAATGATTGCCCAAATACTCAAGCATTGAATTCAATACTCTTAAAAGGATATTAATTATGAAGGATTCAATATGTATTGGCAATTCCACAAGCAACATGTTGTGAAGTTCATATATGTGCAATAAATGAGGATTTTTATTTGTATGAAGATAGATACAATTAAATTTTAGTATAAATTACACTGTGCACCAAATTCTTTTTATTTTTCAAAATTACGAAAAAAAAAAAAAGAAAAAAGAATTAGTAGGTCATGAAAAAGCTCTAAAAATAGAAGAAGGTGAGTCCCTTCCCCTTTTACTTGAGCAATATACCTAATAAGAGTTTATAGTTCGAGTATCATAAGCATAAGGAGAGTTACTAAAGGGTTCCTTTCTTTAAATGGTAAAGCCTTCTTTAGAGATAGCTGGACCCGGGGACCGGTCTTTTAAAGTTGAACGGAACTTTTTTTGCTATTAGCAATACATATGAACCTACATAGTTCGTAATAATTGTAGCCTTAATTACTTAAAATTTTTTACAATGATACTAGTCTAGTACCATTGCAAATGCATGGTGGGCATACCGATTTCAATATAAATTGACGATATATCAAATACCATACATGAAATTGGCCATGAAATTTTTGTACCGAATTCCGTTTGTTTATTTTTATACCCAAGTCCGTTTTTCATTCAAAATTTTATTTGAATCGGGCATACATATCGTGTTTGATGTATCCAATACATGAAATCGGACGAAAACATATATGGCAGCTATATAAACGAATCTGAACCGATTACAATATAATGTGGCAAATATATTTTTGTGTTAACTTCCGCCACTCATTCCAAGTTTCATTGAAATTAGGTTCATATCTTGATTGGTTCATCAAATATATGAAATCGAGCGAAAACATGTCTGAGAGCTATATCTAAATCTCTACGGATTTCAATATAATGTGGTAAATTTATTTTGGTACCAAATTTTATTATACATTTTCCGAATTTCATTGAAATAGGTGTTTAATGCATCAACTATACGAAATCGGTCGAAAATATGTATAGAAACTAGAAACTCAACCGATTTCAATATAATTTGACAGATTCAATTTTGTACCAAATTCCGTCACTCATTCCAAATTTTATTGGAATCAGATATTAATTTCGTGTGTGGTGCATCATATACATGGCAAATTTATTTTTGTAGCAGCAGAGTTCGGCCGGGCCGAATTTTTAATAAAATTTTGAAAATTTTCAACAAAAAATCCGAAAACTACCACTTAATTGAAAATCGTTATATGGGGGCTATACGAAGACGTGGACCTGCTTACAAAATTTTTTGTCACATACTGTAGTTCCTCAAATACAAAATATTAAACATTTACAGTGAATAATATCGCAAAAATCATGAAAATACCGAGGATCGGGAAGTACCGTCATATGGGGGCTATACAAAGACGTGGACCTTCATACGAAATTTTTTACCATAGGTTGTGGTACGCATTAAAGTCTTCCAATACAAAATTATATATGTTACAAATGTTACTGAAACCATCAAAATACCGACTATCGGCAGGTACCGTTATAAGACATGGACCTACATACAAAAATTTTTTCATAGGCTGTAGTACCCAATACGAACTTTAAATACGAAATTTGAAATAATTCCGGTAAATAATGTGAATGCAAGAGCAGGACTTTCGTGACATGTTGTTTTATAAAATACGGTGCTAGGTTCCATACAGCACACGTAACAATGGTCTTATAGAGAGGAGAGTTCCGTGAACATTTAACTTCAAATTCGGAATCGGTTACGTGAATGCAAAGGTCGTGCGATTTTACGCCTGTAGATTATTTTTGGTCTGGTTATGTTAAAGATCATGCCTATATAGACCAACCAGTTTAATTGTCGCATTTAAAGACAACATTAAAGCTTTTATTCGTAAGATACCGGCCGAAATGTTGGAAAGAGTATGCCAAGATTGGACTAAACAGGTGGACCATTTGAGGCGCAGTCGCTGTCATCATTTGCATGAAATAATCTTCAAACATTAAATTATATAGGCCATGCTATCAATTCAAATAAGAATTCATGAATTTTTTTGAATCTAGTTTTCTCATCTTTGAAAAACTTTAATATTCCTCTTAAAAAAAGATTATGGAATGTTAAAAAAAAACCCGTAGAAAACTTTGAAAATTCAGAATTGAAAAATCGCCTAGCCCGTTACATGTTGAAGGTATAAATCTCAATCATACCTTGTTACATCAACCTATTTACAATCGTTCCCCTAAAAAATTCCTTAAACATTCTTCGAAAAGTCCCTCTTATAAAGTGTCGCAAACCCTCAGAATAAGTGGTTCTCTTCAAGTGCGATTTCCCTCAAATGCCGTTACATTTTCTTTCCATTTTTTATTTATTTTTTTTATGCTTAACATTTTATGACAAATATCTTTATGCAAATCACAACAGAACAAAAAAGAACGCCTTAAAACACTTGTCAATTTCACAAGAATTGTCTTTCATTTGCAAATTATATACGTTTTACAAAAGTATTTGTTAGCCGTCTATTGAAATTTCAACTTTAATTCAACGTCAGATCTTTTCTGCTCCGCTCTTATGCAAAAATACTTTCGGGATGTTGTCGTCTGTCGTTCGAGTTGTCTGGAAGTGAAAAGAAACTCAACATCATCACGCTAAACAAATAGACAATTCACGGCACATCACGACAATGCACGAATTTTCTGTCACATGTATTAAGTTTCTGCTCACAATTTACATTGAAATTCGTTGTCGTCGTCGGTTCATGCTATCTTTGTTATCGGGACAATTTTTGGTGTACCGTATAAGCCTCCTGTAGCCCTTTTAAATGGGTTTCGGTTTTTTTTGGTAGCAACATTTTGAAATGGCACGTTTTATGACATACAGTGGTATGACAAATTTTAAAATTATATACTCTTCTGGAAGATTTTTTTTGCAAAGGGCAAGGTTGGTAACATTACACCGGTATTTCAAAAGGAGCATGTATTAATATCTGTATGTATTTAGGAATACATAAATACAAGAAAATGTTTCACTATATGTAGGCAGAAAGGCAGCGGAGTCTAAATTACTCGATTCTGCTCGGACTTTGGAACTCTAAAACTTATGCTCACATAATAATATCAATTAAAACAAGTTAAAAAGCACTATGTTCGGCCGGGCCGAACTTTTAATACCCTCCACCATTTGCAACGAATTTGGAAATTTTTAAAAAATAAAATCCTTAAAAGATTCTGTTAAAATTTTAAAAATACCGAATATAGCCGTCATATTGGGGTCTATACGACGTGGACATATATAGGCATTGTTTGTCATAAGCCATTACCATATTCAAATTGGAAACTTGAAATAAACGGTAAATAATGTAGCTAAAATCATTAAAATATCATATATAAGGAGGTGCCGTTAAATTGGAGCTGTGCAAAGACCTGGACCAGCATAGACAGTTTTCTGTCACAGGCTGTAGCATCCATTACGAACTTCAAATACCACATTTCAAACAATTTCGGTGGGTATTGTACCTAAAATCGTCAAAATACGAATATGGGGAGGTACTGATATATGGGGCCTATACGAAGACCTGGACCCGCACAGACAATTTTCTGTCACAGACTGTAGTATTCATTACGAACTTCAAATGCCAATTTTCAAACAATTCCGGTGAATAATGTCGCTAAAATCATCAAAATACCGAATATAGGGAGGTACCGTTATAAGGGGGCTATACGAAGACGTAGACCTGCACAGACAATTTTCTGTCTTAGGGTGTAGTATCCGTTTTGAGCTTCAAGTACCAAATTTGAAACAATTCCCGTGAATAATGTCGTTAAAACCGACAAAATACCGAATATGAGGAGGTACTGTTATATGGGGACTATACGAAGAAATGGACTTGCACAGACAATTTTCTATCTTAGACTGCAGTATTCATTACGAATTTCAAATACCAATTTTCAAACAATTCCGGTGAATAATGTCGCAAAAATCATGAAAATACCGAATATAGGGAGGTACTGATATATGGGGCCTATACGAAGACCTGGACCCGCACAGAAAATTTTCTGTCACAGACTGTAGTTCCTATAACGAACTTCAAATACTAAATTTGAAAAAAATTCCCGTGAATAATGTCGTTAAAACCGCCAAAATACCGAATATCAGGAGGTACCGTTATATGGGGGCTATATGAAAACGTGGACCTACATGGCCCATTTACGAACTTAACCTGCCTACTGGAAAATAAACATGTGTGGAAAATTTTAGCCATCTATCTCAATTCATTCGAAAGATAGCGTGATTACAACAGACAGACAGACAGACAGACGGACATCGCTAAATCGATTTAGAATTTTACGCTGATCAAGAATATATATACTTTGTTGGGTCTGACATGAGTATTTCGAGGAGTTACAAACGGAATGACAAAGTTAATATATCCTCCATAGTATGGTGGAGGGTATAAAAAAACAATAACACAAAAATTTTGTTCGAAATTTTAAAAATCCCTATATAAATAAAAGTATCTGGATTCAATAGTTGAACGAGTTTCATTTTAGATTTAAATCTTTTGAAAATTACAGTAATTATGTAATGTTCATATTTCTTAATGTGATCTATACAGGGTGAGATGGAAACACTGCAACCAACTTCAGATTGCTGTCCACACGTCACGTTGTTTACAAGCGTACAAAAGCATTTTGGTGAGAATTTTCTAGAAAAAAATTATTGGTGATGAAATTCAAGCGTGATAGTGTGATTTCTTTATATTTGATATTGTGTCTCGTAGCATAGCTCGTTACCGTGATAATGGTAGCGTAGCCCGACTTCAAGGAAGTGGACAGAAGAAAGCAGCAACATTAGCGGAAATGGTTCGAAAAGTAAAGAAACCCGCGTCGCAGTGGCCGAAAAATGGCTTGTGAGTTGAACATATCGTAATATTGCATTCGGCAAATATTGAAAAATAGACTCAAAAGAGCTAAAGAGTTTCTTCGCTTGGCAGAAAGTGGTGAACTGCCGAATTTGGTTTTCTCCGATGCGAAAACATTCGTTGTAAAAAAAAAAACAAAATGATCGTGTTTACTTGCCAAAGAGGTCAGCTGAAAATGTGCACCTTCGGTTGGCCACCAGAACTCAAGCGCCGGCCATGGTGATGTGTATGGGCCGCCATAACAGCCGATGGTCGCTCTCCGCTCGTATTAATCGACCATGACATCTGAATAAATGTCGAATATTATCGTGAAAATATTCTGGAGACATTGGACATTCCAACAGAACTCAACACCATCGCACTCAGCACGCGCTACCCAAGAATGGTTACAAATTGAGGTTTCTCGCATCATTTCCAGCGCTCAATGGCCACCAAAATCTTCGGATACCAATCCGTTGGACTATTGTGCCTGGAGTATTTTGGAAAGCAAAGTTGGCACTAAAAAATACGAAAGTGTCGATGACCTCAAGCAAATACTTCACCGGGAATGAGTCAAAATACCGCAGAGCAACATTCGGGCAGTGTGTGACGGTTTCATTGGCCGCTTGAGGCCATAATTCGTGCCAAATGGTGACCAATTCGAACAAATCTAAACTTATTCTAAAATTTGATGCCATTTCCGACATTTTTTGCTTTCATTCAATAAAATTAAAAAACAAGCTGAGAAGCAGTAATTTCGGCCGGGCCAAACTTTGAATACCCTCCACCATTTGGAACGAATTTGGAAATTCTCAGAAAATGAAATCTGTTAAAAATTCTGTTAAAATCTTAAAAATACCGAATATAGCCGTTATATTTCTGTCTATACGACGTGGGCCTACATGGGCATTGTTTGTCATAAACCATTGCCATATTCAAATTCGAAACTTGAAATAAACGGTGAATAATGTAGCTAAAATCATGAAAATACCGTATTTAGGGATGTACCGAGGTACAGTTATATCAGAGCTATACGAAGACATGAACCTGCATAGAACATTTTCTGTCACAGCCTGTAGCATCCATTACGAACAATTTCGGTGAGTATTGTACCTAAAATCGTCAAAATATCGAATATAGGGAGGTACTGATATATGGGGCCTACACGAAGACCTGGAACTGCATTGACAATTTTCTGTCACAGACTGTAGTTTCCATTGCGAACTCTAAATACGTAATTTGAAACTACTCCGGTGAATAATGACGCTAAAATCATCAAAATACCGAATATTGGGAGGTGCCGTTATGTGGGGGCTATACGAAGACGTGGACCTACACAGACAATTTTCTGTCTTGGGCTATAGTATCCATTCGAACTTCAAATACCAAATTTGAAACTATTCCGGTCAATAATGTCGCTAAAATCATCAAAATACCAAATATCGGGAGGTACCGTTATATGGGGGCTACGAACTGGGGATTTTCGAACTTAACCTGCCTACTTGCAAAATAAACGTGTGTGCAAAATTTTAGCCTTCTATCTCAATTTGTCCGAAAGATAGCGTGGTTACAATAGACGGACAGACAGAGGGTCATCGCTAAATCGACTTAGAATTTTTCGCCCATCAAGAATATATATACTTTGTTGGGTCTGACATGAGTATTTCGAGGAGTTACAAACGGAATGATAAAGTTAATATTCTCTCCATAGTATGGTGGAGGGTATAAAAACACGTAAAAATTAAGGCGTTTGACTTTGTCGCAGTTTTTTTTATCCCTGTATATGAATTCCTGGCCTTAACATACGATATGGACTCTTGACGACTTCTTAGAATTATAGTAGAATATAATGACAATTGAATTTGTAAGATGTTTTGACTTGCTCCGATTACTTTTAAATGTTTTTTACCAGGCATTAAAAAAAAGACCAAAAAGACTCGCTTGAGAGTTAAATTATTTTAACAAAATGTTCCTCGTATTTTTGTCTGCAATATTGCCAAAGCCACAACATACCTAAAATGCACAGATTTAGTCAAGAAGCTAGTAGGGTAAGTGTACCAGACACTTTTGGGATTTTCGATTTTTCAATCTTTCAACATTCTGAGTGATATTTTTCAAATGCAGAAAAATAAAGTTGTTCAGATTCCAAATTTTGTTTAGTTTTCGAAATAATAAACAAAAATTTAATTTGTTTTTTTTTTTTTTTTTTGCCAGTAGTCGGCACCATTTTCCAATGCTCGGCATGTCTATTTGCCAGTAGTTGGCAGTAAAAAAATATTATTTTGCAATTGTTTTTATTCCAAATATTTCAAATCACAGTTTAATCTAGAATTTGAAATTAATTTAATTTTTAAATAGTGTTTTAATTAATTATCATTCTAAACCAAAAATAGGTAGAAAATCAAGAATAGTATGGTTACATTCAGTAATGCATGGATTTTCAATTAAAATAAAAATGAGATTAAATAAAAAGAAACAAGACACTTTCTTATATTTGGAATTTGTGAATTGATATCTTTCCTTTCGGTTGGCAACATTTTTTTCAAAAATGCCACCGCTATCTAAAACGTCAAATACCTAATTTAAAAAACCTACTTAATTTACAAAAGTTGGTCAAAAAGAACAAATAAAAGCAACTGCCGACTAAAAATTATTTATTTTTATTTAAATAGTTTTCGGATTATTTTTTAATGGTTTGGTGAAATTGGTCAAAAATGATATTTTTCTAGTAATCTGCACCCCCTGCCGACTACTGGCAAATCTGTCTTTTTCTGTTCCTAATGTCGGCATTAAATAATATAACAGAAAAATTCTTGATTTGTATTTTTTTCATTTATAAAAGTGATCTTCAGACTGTTATTTACTATTATAAAATATTTCTGATTCCAAAGGTATTAAATTTAATTTACTAAAATCGATTATTAAGTTGACGCCATCACTACTTTTTTTTTTACAAACAAGCACTGTCGCATGCGTTGGAAGACACTCACTGGCGAAAACCGTTATTCTCTCGTAATATATGATCGGAGCTCTTTTGTTTTTTTACAGAAAGAGAGCAGAGAACACTGTTGACGTTTTTTTGGCAATTATTTCATTATTTGGTCAATTCTATTCTTAGTTATTTAAGTTTAAATTTCAAAACTGCCGACTACTGGGACATGCCGACCTTAGGCGCACTTACCCTATATTAACTTTGGTGAAAATCAGTAAAAAAAAATATAGAAGTTCATTTCTTACAGATGGCTTTACTAAGTTTTCATAGTAGTGTTGGTCGACATCGCCAGACTTTTGTCGTTCCTTACTGGTTTTTATGTGATTTTGTCTTTAGTTTAATCTTCAAAAATTACTTTAAATTCGCCAAAGTTAAAATGCTAACAAAGCCACAGTCTCCCACTGCCATTTTCCTCAAATCAACAAAAACATTCTCTTCAACCACAAACTTCCCACATCCCTCTTCTTTCTTCGATTTTATTGCTTTTCCATTTTCATGTTTCCACATTCTTTTCCTTGTGAATTTTTCGTCGTCTGGTAACCGGATATGCGATTTCTTTCATTTTTTCAATTTTAAAGCGTATGCTAAGAATTTCCGGTTTTGTTTTATTAGACGTTAGGCGTTGCGTTGTGACTTCCTCCCTCCCCCATTTCAATGGTGGAAGTTCTTTTGTACGCCTAAGAATTCAATAATGTTGACAATGTTGATGTGACATCAACGACAAGTACAAGTGCCTACTTCTCGTCTTAAAAGTGAACGAAATTCCTGGTCGTATTTCGTTTGTCGTTCGTTCTTCATCAGTAAATAATTGCAGGGGAAAATGGAGGCAGCACTGGGGTTGGGGGAATGAAAGAAAGGCAAACTAAACTAAAGAGCGAGACTCCATTTGTCTGCCTGCCAGCCAGCCTTCTTGCTTGCCTGCCTGCCTATGACACGTAAAGGAAGCAACAAATGTCTCGTATAGACATGTCAGCAAACTAAAGCTCTGTGTTTTATGTGCAACAATGTCCCTGTGACTTTCGAAAATTGCAATTTAATATGAAGAAGAATCCCAATATGGGGAAAAGGAGGCAATAAGAGAGTGAATCGTTCCTGGAGAAAGGATAAGATGGTTTGATGTGGTGGATGGTTAGATGGATGAGTGGGTGGTTGTTTCAAATGAAACGTGCAAATCATAGACTCTTTTCTCGACAATTTTATTATCTATGGCCCAGTTGTTGTTGTTGCTGCTGCTGTTGTTACTGTTACTGGAGCTACCAACTTCCGTTACAGTGCCACAGCCAGAGAATAGCGACAATTAGTTTAGCTTTAAGGCTCTGTAATTACGAATTCTTCCCTCTGTATAAATTACACGTTCTATGCTTGACTGAATTAATCGATATTTTGTTGCTTTTTTTTTTCTGTCTTTCTTTTTTTGAATGAGCATTATTCATTCATTCATTTGTCTCCGCATTTATCTGTGTGTCTGTCTGTCTGTCTTTTAGTGAAATGAAAAATGTCAATAACGAAATGAAATGTCACTCATGCTTAATGGCAGAAACAGGCATGAAAATGGAAATTACAAATACAGAGAAAGAAGTCAAAATTGAAATTAATTATTTTCCACACAAAAAAAAAAAAAAAATGTGTAAATATGCTGAGATAATTAAGTCTGCAATAAGCAAAGACGGAGAATATAATAGTCTTAAATTTGATAAATTAACTCAAAAGTAAAACATTTTTTTCTTTTTGAAAACTTGAAAATTTCCGCAGAGGATTAATATATCAAATCATACATAAAGATTCGACGTCAGCAAATGAACAACAGCTTAATAATGCAACAATACTAACAATGTTCATAGCCGTGGCAGTATGTTAAACTACAAAATATAATATTGCAAATTCAATACCAGCAGCTAAAAAAGTATAACAAGTACAAAAACAATAATTTCGGCCGGGCCAAACTTTTAATACCCTCCACCTTAGACAAATCAGTGAAAAAATGTGGCAAAAACCATCAAAATACCGAATATCAGGAGGTACCGTTATATGGGGGCTATATCAAATCATGGACTCATGCATGCAATGTTTCGCCACCGAAGCTGGAACCCATTATGACCAACAAATACCAATTTTCAGACAAATACGTGAAAAAAATGTGGCAAAAATCATCAATTACCGAATATCGGAAGGTACCGTTATATGGGGGCTGTACCAAAACGTGGACCTATAATTACAATGTTTCGCCACACGAACTAGGACCCATTATGACCCACAAATACCAATTTTTAGACAAATAAGTGAAAAAATGTGGCAAAAATCATCAATTACCGAATATCGGAAGGTACCGTTATATGGGGGCTATACCACAACGTGGACCTATACATGCAATGTTTTGCCACACGCTCAGGGACCCATTATGACCTACAAATACCAATTTTCAGACAAATAAGTGAAAAAATGTGGCATAAATCATCAAAATACCGAATATCGGGAGGTACCGTTATATGGGGACTATACCAGAACGTGGACCGATATATCTCATTTTCAATACCAACCATCCTAGACACAATGCAAATAGCTCTGCTAAATTTTGGTGCTCTACGTCAAATAATGTGGGCTGTATCGTGATTTCAACAGACAGACAAATGGACAGACAGACAGACAGACGGACATCGTTAAATCGACTTAGACTTATGGGGTCTAAGACGAATATTTAAGGATGTTACTAATGGAATGACAAAGTAAATATACCCTCCTTTCCAAGGTGGAGGGTATAAAAATGAGGATTATTATCTCTTCCGCACCTCACAGAATGTTCTCAAACCATTCTCTTAATTTTAACATTCCAACAATATTTTCTATCTTCAAAACCGCATTTGGCAACTCAAAACAGAGAGTGCGGAATTATTTTTTGTATGATTTTGGAGAAGTACTCATTGCAGTATAGTCAGGACAAACATTAAATTATACCAAATGTTATCTATCATTTTTAGATTGAATACTATGTTTAATGGTCCCACCGATATTTTTTACTAAAAGACATATACATGTTTCTACTCTCAGCTGCAGTAGAAAATAACTCTTAAAGTTGTCCATTTTTATGATTTTTTCGCATTATACTACTAAAAGAGGTTAAGTTCTACTTACTAAGGCATTCCTTGGCACTTTCAAACATTTTCCCATAATACAGCATATATCTACATCTGTGGATACAACTCGTGTTTCAAAATTTCACTTTAACCTTTAAAATACTGCAAATGTGGAGGTACTTTCATATAGGAGATATACCAAAATCGAAATTTTGTTGACAATTTTTTTCGAGAATCCAAAATCCACAATCAAAATCTTTTAAAAATGTTGCCAAAATCTTGAAAATTCCTCAAATAGGGTTCTATGAGAGCGACACATCAATTGGCACATCAATTTGTTACATTATTTCAAACAAAAATCTTACATTTCTGCTATATCAAATTGTAGACCCACATTAACATTAGATTGAAAGACACCAGGTATGCATTAAGAGCAGCAGATATCAAATTTAAGTTAATTTCAATTAAAAATGTACTTAAAATCTTCAAATTTCTCTAAATCGTAGGGGGGAATGTGCCTTGATGCGTTGATAATTTTTTGATTACAACTTTTTCCGTTACGTTTTTTGTTCCTCCACCTACGCTAGAACCCATTACGAACTATAAGTGAAAATTTTTCGACAAATCCGTAACAAAAAGCAACTAAACCCGTTAAGATACCGAATATATACGGAGGTGCCGTTGTATGAGGCTAAAAAATGTGGACCTATATGTACAATGTTCCATCATCGGAGGTGGAACCCAATACGAATGAAAAAAAATCTGTAGTCTCATCTTAATGTAGTAATTCGTGTAAGCTAAATGAGGGAAACGATTCAGATATATCTCCCAAATGTGTTTCATCCGATTTGATATTTCAGTTTTCCACAGCCATAACATATACAGAGTGAGATAAAAAAACTGCAACAAAGTAAAACGCCATAATTTTGACATATTCTTAAATGTTATTGAATGAAAGCCGTTGTATGGGGCTAAAAAAAGGTGGACCTATATGTACAATGTTCCACCATAGGAGGTGGAACCCAATACGAAAGATTTTTTTTTTTTTTTTTTTTGAAAAAAACCGCGGAAAAATGTTGGAAAAATCATCAAAACACCGAAAATCTGTAGTATCATCTTAATGTAATAATTCGTTTAATAAAAAAAGGAGGGAACGATTCAGCTATATCTCCCATATGTGTTTCATCCGATTTGATATTTAAGTTTTCCACAACCACAACATATACAGGGTGAGATAAAAAACTGCAACAAAGTCAAACGCCATAATTTTGACATCTTTTTAAATTTTATTGAATCAAAGCAAAAAATGTCGGAATAAGCTTAGATTTGTTCGAATTGGTCACCTTTGGCACGAATTATGACCTTCAAACGGAGGTGCACATTATCAGCTGACCTTTTTGGTAAAGTAAACACGATTATTTTGTTTGTTTACAAACTGCTGGACAACGAATGTTTTCTCCAAAAATTCGGCAGTTCACCACTTTCGGCCCAGCGAAGCAACTCTAGAGCTCTTTTGAGTCTATTTTCTTTCTGTTGCGGTGTAAGTTCTTGCACTTTTTGGAATTTCAATGGCTTCATCCCGAGCTCATTTTTCAATATTTGCCGAATGGAATATTGCAATGTGTTCAGATAACGAGCCATTTTTCTACCACGGCGATGCAGGTTTCGATCAAATCGCTTCTTTACTTTTCGAACCATTTCTTCTGATGTTGCTGTTTTCTTTTCTATCGCGGTAACGAGCGATGGTACGAGACACAAAAGATTTATTCACATTTAAATGCTGGAGTGCTTTAACGATACTCATTTGTGGTTTCCCAGCCAAATATAAAGAAATCATACTATCACGCTTGAATTCCATTACGAATAACTTTTTTCTGCAAGATTCTCACCAAAATGCTTTCGTACGGTTGTAAACAATATAATGAGCTGTCACTGGCATACTATTAACAGCTGTCGAACGAGTGGCTTAGAAATGACAGCAATCTGAAGTTGGTTGAGGCTATATTTCAACCGTTTTCCACCAAAGTTGATACAATTGTTTCTTTGGTTATACGTGCCATATTCTATCTTATTTGGACTAATATTAAACAGTTGGTGCTCAATATAAGGCAAATCGGGCGAAGATATGTATGAAAGCTATATCTAATTTTTGACCGATTATCTCCATAATAGTATGTAGTATAATTATACTTAAATTTTTTGGATAGCATTGAATACTTTACATCACAAACTGTTAGTGTTTATAAAATACTGTTTAAAAAGTACTGCAATTTGTAGTTCTGATTAAAACGAAAAAAAATGTACTCTCGAAAATGAAAGACTTTTTGTTATGGATGGAACTACTAAAATGGATACCGTATAACTTATATATTCTAAATGTGCAGTCTAAAATTTGGTCAATTATTAAAGATGTTTAAAAACTAAATAGGGATTTAGTTATCGATTTTTCTGGCCAAACCCCGTTTTCGTCATCACCGGTATACGAATTGTATTACAGAATCCGCACAGCATTTTACGTAGATTTACAAATATTTGTAAAAGTATTTGTCTATAACCCATTAGTTTTTTTTTTTTGTGTATTAGCAACATATGCTGGCTTTTGCATTGCTTCTAGAAAATCAAACGTGTTCTTATTGTATTAATGATTATATATTTACACAACAGATTATTAAATCCTTTGAAAATTGTTCATGTCTTCATAAAAGAATACGCGATTTTAACTTCACTTTCTGCTGCTTAGCTTTTTAATATTTCACAAATACAACTTCTGTTAAAAAATAACAACATTTTGCTCTGCAAACTAGGACAATGGATGTTCTTTTTCAAAACATTTTCAGGCCGTTTAATGGGGGTCATTATGGGCAATTATCTTTAGATATTTCCTGTGATAATACTAACAACAGCCATGTTAGTCTGATTCCCTATTATCATTTTGCTTCTTCTTGTTCGTCTTTTGTGTTTGTATGCGTGTAAACCTGTAAGTGAACAACCTCTGTCATCTGTCGTTTTCTGCTGCTGCTGATGATGATGACAGTGATTATAAACAGCAGGACTTCAATAGAAAATCATAATGACGGCTAAGACATAGATAGAACATTTGTGCAAATGATGACATCTTTTCGTTTGTGCGTGTGTGTGTGTGGGTAGCTCTCTGTCTGTGTGCTTGTATGTATCTCATTTTAAATGGTTATGAGTTTTTAATGATTTGTATATATTGGGTATTTTGATGATTTTAGATTTGATGATTTAGCATTTGAGTATTGTATTGGTTTATGACAAAAGTTGCTTATGCAGGTCCCCGTCATCGTATAGACCCTATTATAACGGCCACATACGGTATTTTCGATATTTTAATAGAATTTTTAACGGATTTTATTTTTTTGAAAATTACCAAATTCGTTCTAAAAGTTCGGCCTGGCCTGAACTTACAGCTTTTTACTTGTTTATTATAACCGATGGTAATGGAGAAAATGAACAAAATAGGTCTATTTCTGGCATCAACTCTGTAAATGTAGAGATACAAACGTGAAACTTAGATTATGGTGATATTTTAGGTCAGATGCGAATATCCATAGAATCAGCATCTCTTCCACAAAGGTTAAATATTTTCAATAATCATAGCTCTTATAAAATCAAATTTTCCTATCAAGAATTACGAGAGTATATAGGTGAACCGATGTAGTCAGATCACCCTACCACCCCTTAGAGAAATATATCTAAATACCCCTAAAAGTATTTGGGTCCCTCTGCACATTGTCAAAACTATATAAAAAAAACTCAAAAAAGTTTGAACTGAGAAAACAAATCTCTTGTGGGTTCTACCTCTTATGGCCGAACATTGTATACATAGATCCACGTTTTCGTATAGCACCCCATGTAATGTCTTACACGATATTCGGTATTCTGTTCATTTATCCAATACCCAAGTAGAAGCCTATTTTGGGGATGTTTGAAGCGATATTTTGCGGGGGATTTGCGTTTAGGACAGGGCAGAAGTCGGTCTCTTTGTATGGTCATCATGGTAAAATGGACCATATTTTTTCTGTCAAATTTTCGAAAATTTCTCTTCAACCGCTAGTATTTTTCATACTAAAAGTCACTTTCCGACCAAATTACTAGCACATAATATTGGCACTCCTGACTTCTATATTGATGCAGATTTTGTAAATTTGCCAATGCATTTGATATTGTCTTGTGGATCTGGTCATGTTCAAGAGCCTCCCTTAATTTAATAGGAATCGATTGAAGGTAGAATATATCACCCACATAAAAGTTCCAATCGATATCAAAATGTTAGTGTGCTGAATTCCATATCGCGTTCAAAAGCAAATATAGTTGGTAGGATCTGCTTCACATAAATTCCCTAAAAGTTTATTTCTTATAGGAATCTCTACTAAATATGCATAGTATCTTGCAGTTAGCCTCACCCGAATTTCAACCTTTCTTTAAAGGATAAAATATGAAAAAATGTGAACATTTCTGTTTTTTGTGAAGAAATTCTACTCTAATTTTGACCGTTTGACTTCTTAGTAATACATCATTAAGGCGAATATTTTGATTTGTTCCAAATGTTAATTTTTAGTTTCTTTGGGCTTAAGTCAAGATTCATATCGATATTAAAATAAAATTGCAGGATGAATTTTAATAGTCATTCAATATTACTGTAATAAGGAATATATATCTTATGGGTTAAATATGCATCCTCCTATCATTGTATGAAAGCAATAGTAAATTGTAGAGCTATATTGAATAATTGTTGGTACGGAGTTTTCTACTGATTTAGACCTAAAAATATCAATTTACACAGATGAAAATACATAAAATCGATCGGTATGTTGCTTAATAGACCAATTGGGAACAATAAATATGAAATTACAGCTTCCCTACAAAAAAATGCGTCACAGACATTGATCTATATTGGATTTTTTTACGGAAGGGTCTCTTAAATAGGACAATTTTATCTTAGGCATGCTTCAAGTATATTCTGCCTTTCAGAGAAATAAAATTAAATAAATTTTATCATAAAAAAAAAACAGTAAAGAAAGTCTTAAAGTCCGGCCCCGCCCGACTTTGCTAATTTAGTAGAGCTTCGCATAACAATTAAAAGTTTTTATGGGAGAATTCAATCATACACGCTATGATTATAATTAGAACTTAAAGTTCAAAGGACTCAATATGCCGAAGCATTTTTATCTTTTAAATTCGGACTTGTGTTGGCTATTTGATGCACAATTAATTTGAAATCGGATAAAAATATATATGGGAGCTATATCCAAATCGGAACCGATCTCGATAAAATTTGGCAAAGATATTTCTGAGCTATATTTGATATATTTCCCTGAATATCGTTGTTACGGAGTGCATATTACGGCTGTGGGTAACAAATATAACAAATCGGATGAACAGTATATATCGGAGCTATAGCTATATCTGAACCGATCTTCACCAAATTTGACATACTAGGTTCTAGATTCAATTCGGTCCTAAGTGCCAAATTTCATCCATTTTGGTCAAATATTAGACGTTTGGTGCACAATCAAAGGTAAATCGGACGAACTTATTTATGGGAGCTATATCCAAATCTGAACCGATCTCGATAAAATTCAGCAAATGTATTTCTGGACTGTATTTGATATATTTTCCCAAATATTGTTGTTACAGAGTGCATATTACGGCTGCGGAGGACAAAAATAACAAATCGGATGAACAATATATATGGGAGCTATAGCTATATCTCAACTGATTTTTACGTCCAATCTGATCGTACGTGCAAAATTCCATATTATTCGGACTGATTTTACAGGTTTGGTGCACAATAAAAGACAAATCGGACGAAGATATATATGGGAGCTATATCTAAATGTTTACCGATTATCTCCAATTTCAATAGAGTTCGTCCTTGGGCCAAACAAATGATTTGGGCAAAATTTCATCTGGATAGGGCAATAAATGCGAACTGTACTTTGTTTACAAAAATATATGGACAGACGGACGGACAGACGGAGGAAATGCATAAATTGACTCAGAATGTGATTCTATGCAGATCATCAAAAGGAACTATGGGTCTATCTCGTTTCCTTTTGCCTGTTACAAACAAATGCACAAAGACATAATACCCTCTATGTGGTGTAGGGTATAATGGATTTTCAGACCATTACAATGGAAAATGTGTAAATATCGTTAAAATACCGAATATCGGGGTACCGTTATATGGGGGCTATACGATATTGTGGACCTATATAGATAATTCTCTTCAAAGGAAAAAAGTACCCACAAGGAACTCCTTGTGAGGATTTCAGACAATTCCATTGAAAAGTGTGACTAAAATCATATATATACCGAATATCGGGGGGTACCGTTATATGGGGGCTATACGATATCTTCGAACTTGACCTGCCTGCAGAGAGTTCTGTGCAAAATTTTAGCTTCCTATCTTAATTCGTTTTGACTGTAGAGTGATTACAACAGACGGACAGATGAACGGACGGAAAGGGCTAGATTGTCTTGGAATTTTACGTTAATCAAGAATTACAAACGGAATGACAAACTTAATATACCCTCCATAGAATGTATGGTGGAGGGTATGAAAAACATAAATTACTATATAACGGACCACCAACCTGGATCGAGTTGACTTGTTGAATGTAATTAAAAATGTCATTTATTGGTACCAAAAAATTGGGTCAAAGAATTCAAATTAAAAAATTACATATAAAACAATGTTGTTTTCCTCTTTGAAACATAGTCGAGTTGTGTACTATCCGCTATAATTATGCTTCCAACATTTGTCTATTCATTTTTGATGCGTATACGTGTGCATAACGTATTCGCCCGTCTTCAAGTTTGCAACAATAACCTCACAAAATACAAATATATCCGAATTTGTTCAATCTCATTGAAAATTTAATTATTTCCTTTTAACTCAATCAAAATGAAAGTAAAAAAAACATAAACATAAATTACGAAATAACGGACCATCAACATGGATCTAGTTCACTTGTTAAATTTCATGAAAAGGACATTAATTGGTACAAAAAAATTGGGTCAAAAAATCCAATTCCTCTTTGAAATGGAGTCGATTTTTGTGCTCTCCATAATAATTATGATTTCAATATTTATACATTCACTAGCTGAACCCGGTGCGCTTCGCTACCCCTTTTGATTTTATATGCATTCAAAATTTTATTTACGAATATATGTTGGTTAAAAAAAAAACAAATTTAAAAATTAAAAAAAAAATATTGCACTACTTTAATGCGTAAATAACCAAAACCAATAGAATAGCAGTAACATGACATACATACACGAAGGGTTTGTCCTTCGGATTTATTTATTTCATAGCAAATACCAAGCATGCAGTAAACTGCAATCTTTTGAAGTTGAGTGGCATTTCTATTGCAATTAGTGAATTCGAGATAGCAACATACTTCGCCGTAATAAACGGATTTCAAATCTGTTGTTGTGTTGTTTTTTAGTGTTAGCCTAAGGCGTTGTGGGTCAATGGTTCTTATTAAAATCATATCCCAATCTGATCCGATTTAAATATAATTAAAAAAAATACATTTACACCAAACTCCGCCACACCTTTCATATTTCATTGAAGTTGGTGCGTCAAATATGTGAAATCGGCCGATAATATATATATGGGAGCTATATCCAAATCTTAACTAATTTCCAATTAATTTGTCACATTTATTATTGTAACCAAATTCCGCCACACATTCTGAATTTCATTGGTATCGGTCATATATATCATGTTTGGTGCATAACATATATGAAATCGGCCGAAATATATATGTTAGCTATATCCAAGCCTCAACTGATTTCAATATAATTTGGCAATTTTTTCTGGTGCCAGATTTTGTCTCTCTCGCTTTGGGTGCATCAAATATGTGAAATCGGCTGAGAATATATATGGGAGCTATAATCAAATCTGAGCGTATTTGAATATAATCTGTCACATTTATTTTTGTACCAAATTCAGCCACTCATGCCGAATTTCATTGGAATCGGAAATACGTATCGTGTTTTGTGCATCAAATATGTGAAATCGGCGGAAAATATATATGGGAGCTATATCCAAATCTGAACCGATTTTAATATAATTTGACTAATTTATTTTCTAATCAAAATCCCGTTACATATTCCAAATTTCTTTGGAATCGAACATACATATCGTGTATGGTGCATTAAATACATGAAATCGGTCGAAAATATATATGGGAGCTATATCCAAATCTGAACCGATTTCAATATAATTTGACAAATTTATTTTCGGATTAAATCCCGTCACACATTCCAAATTTCAGTGGAATCGTACATTCATTTTGTCATTGAAATTAGAGATACATAGCGTGTTTGGTGCATCAAATACATGAAATCGGTCGAAAATATATATGGGAGCTATATCCAAATCTGAACCGATTTCAATTTAATTTGACAAATTCATTTTGGCTCCCAATTCCGTTACTTATTTTAAATTTCATTAAAATTGAAAATACATATCGTGCTTGGTCCACCAAATACATGAAATCGGCCGAAAATGTATATGGGAGCTATATCCAAATCTGAACCGATTTCAATATAATTTGGGAAATCAATTTTTTAAATAAAATCTATCACACATTTCAAACTTCCTTGAAATTGGGGATACATAGCGTGTTTGGTGCATCAAATGCTTGAAATCGGCCGAAAATATATATGGGAGCTATATCCAAATCTGAACCGATTTCAATATAATTGGACAAATTTATTTTCGGATTAAATCCCGTCACACATTCCAAATTTCATTGGAATGTAACGTTCATATTGTGTTTGAGGCATCAAATAAAGGAAATCGGTCGAAAATATATATGGGAGCTATATCCAAATCTGAACCGATTACAATATAATTTGGCAAACTTATTTTTGTTCCAAATTCCGTTACGTATTCCAAATTTGAAGACTGTATCTTCAACCAATCAATAGATATGTGCATATAAAATCTAAACTTTTGGGAGGTACCTCCGATTCTGATGCTATATCTCCAGTTCCAAGTGGAAATTCAAAAATGTATATAGCCTATGTTACTTTCAGGCGATGTTGCAGTATATATGGAAATTTTCAGGAAAATCTATTCACCGGTTTTCGAGTCCATAAATTACAAACAAACAAACAAACAAACATACAAACATTTTCCTCTTTTATAGATATAGATTTGTGATGCGTATACGTGTGCATAACGTATTCGCCTGCCTTCAAGTTTGCAACAAGTGCCTTACAAAAATACAAATATATTCGAATTTGTTCAATCTTATTGAAAATTTAATTATTCCCAATTTGATTCGATATCCAAGGCTATATAATTAACATTCAGAACTGACTGATGTTATATTTTTTCTTTTTCGCATAATGGCAGCCTTAAAAAGTATGAATATATTTCGATATTGCTCTTGCTGTTGTATTTTTTGTTCGTTTTCTTGTGCCTCATATTTCTGCATTAATGTTGTGACCATCTGTTGGCCAATTGGGTTTGTTGGTTGCTTTGGTTGCAACATCCTTTGCATCCTGTACAACTGGGACTTAATTTATGGGCATGACATTTTTTCTCAGCCTCAAGCGTCTGATGTGCTGCAAACAAAGCAGGCTAGTTCTTCTGTCTTTTACGGTGCTCGTATTGGATTCTATGGAATTTTACTGGCATGTGACACAGTTGGCACGATGGTCAGAATAGTATCATGGTCGTCGGTCGGTGTGCCTTTGAATTTGTTTCTAATTCTTAGAATTGCATTGCATTCACTGCTTGTGGGTGTAAATGTAATTGCATGTTAATAAAGTTATTTGAAAAATAAAATACATAGAAAATTCAGTCATGTTCACACACTAACTGACTCAGTGACTGACAGACTGGCCCGGCAACGAAGCAGTGTTGCATTAATTATTCGAAAAAATAATGTGCAACATTATGTGCTTCACATATTGTGAATAGAATTTGTGGTAACGAGTTTTTGTTGTTGCTGGTTTTATTTTTTCATTATTTTCACAATCTTGTTTTGTGAAAATTATTACATTAGAACAACATGTTCGAAATAATAATGAAGTGAAAAATATGTGTTTTGGAATTTTAAATGAGATTTTACCACCGAACAAGTAATGTTCATTACATTGTGTAGTGTTAGTTGTCAGAGTCATTGGGTATGTTCCTGGCAAGAATATACATTTTTAATATTTCAGAACAGGCTTTATGTATATATAGACAAATATTTAAAAAAATAATTGTCGTTGTGGGATTCCAACCAAGGGCAGTATGGTTTCAGATGCAAAATCGGTGTCAAACGAAAATGGCCATTTATCATTTTCTTCACCATTTTCTTCTAGACTAAATTTAGTCTGATGTGCCAAAATTCAGATCATTTGGACTGATATTGGCTATTTGGTGCACAATTAAGCCTAAATTTGTTGAAGATATATATGGGAGCTGTATCCAAATCTGAACCGATCTTGACAAAATTGTATACACTTATTTCAGAGCTGTATTTGATATCTGGCTCCAAAGATTATTTTTGTGAAATGCATATTACGCTTGTGAGGGACTTTGAGCCCCAAATCGGATAAAACATATATATAGGAGCTTCACTGAAAACCGTTTATCTGAAAACCGCTTAACTGAAAACCGGTATATGGGGCCATACACAGATGTGGACCTGCATAAGTAATTTTTTGTGATAACAATCCGTGAAATATAAAATTTGTTTATATATGGAACCTACATATATAAAAAAATGTTATATTTACGTTTTTACGTTTTTTCTAAAGTCAGAAAAGAAATCTATTTCTCTTGGGGATGATCGAAAAATATTTAGAGTTAAAAAAAAAATAAAAATACCAATTTGGATGGTCATTGAAGGATGAAATAGACCATAACTTTTATAAAAAAGTATGAACATTTCCATTAAACTACCTGTTTAATTTAGATTGGTAATTATTTGTTTGTAACGTTAACAATGGGTTAACGCATAATTAATTTGTAAATGATTAACCTCGTTTAGATCTGTCAACATAAATGTAAACAGATCAACGAGTGGCGAATGGGGCCAAAGCCTCCACCTTCCTTCATGTTTTGATCGTTGGTTTCACACTCGTCTCTTCTATCTCTCGATACGAAGTCGCGCTCCCCCGCTATTGTGCAAATCAGGTAATCTGTCTTACCAATTATTATTATTATTATTATTATTAATAAATACGGCCTTTGCCATAATTCTTAAAACTAAAACCCCCCTATTGTGTTTTTATTTATTTATTGGTTTGAGCTTTGCATATTTCCCCGCATTGGCGCAAACATTGGTCCATTCGTACCGGATTACGAACGAGCTGTTGGTAAAAGAAGTAATCGTTTTCTTCTTTTTTCTTCTAATTGCAAAGCATATCATCATCATCACCATCTATACAGTCCACCACATCATCTCCTTAACATCATCATCGTGTTTCTATCAAAAACAATCAGGTACGTACAGTGAAAAGAGTGCCGGTGAATTTAAATAAATAATTTTCTTGAAGAGAAAAGAAAAAATAAACAAATTGTGTAAAAACAACAACAATCGCGTCGTTGATATTCCTTGTGGCCGTCTTACAACGCGTCGCTTACCCCGTCCCCTCCGTCTAGTTTGCAAATATTGTTTTGCCGACGGCAAATTGAAAATAAAGAAAAATCAAAATAATTGAAGAAAAGTGTATTTTTTAGAATTTCTGTTGAAAATAAAATATTGTTGTGCGGTGTCATTTTAATGTGCATCAAATTCACCATCGATTGGTATAATTGAAATTTTAAAATTGTTAAATTTTTTGCAAAATTGCATTTTTAATATTTAAAATATTTTTCACTAAATCAGCCCCCAAAAATACACTTACTTCAATTGCAGTTGGTTTTGTTGTAATTGTTGCGCGTTAATACGGTTCATATCGTTGCTTAGTCGGTCAGCCGCTTTACTCACATACGCATACATATATACGTTTGGTATTGTCTGTTGTGTTACAGGTGACCCTTGATAAACGCAACTTAACATATTTTACAGGTGAACCTCGATAAACTGAACCAACATAAAATATTAAAATTTTTCAAATTTTATTTTTGATTATTATTGAATGATAATTGGGTGTCAGAAAACGACGTTTTTGAAAAATTAATAACGCGTACACCCTACGATCGGTCAATACGACTTTTTTAAATAAAAAGTGTTAAAATTGATTTTTTTCGTTTGGAATTTCAAAATTTTAATTACTTTTGGAGATTTTAAATAAAATTTTTATTTTTTAAAATTTATTTTTTGAGAATACGCTACATTTGGTAGTTGGATTGCCTAAATAGTAGGTTAACTGTGGAAATAAAAATAATAAAATCTCAATATTTTCGGTAGAAAATAATAAAAATTTGAATATTTTGAATTGTTTGTGCGCGAAAATACGTTTTTTTTTTTGGAAAACTTACACAATTTAACAATTTTTTATTATATATTGATATTTCTTTGATATATATTTGATATTTTTATTATTTATTTGAACATTTTCACATATTTTTCATTGTATATTTGCATTTGGTTGCTAAATATCTCAGCGGAGATTACAATTTTGGTGATTTTAGACCGGTTTTTTGATATTTCACTATTGTGTGAGAGGTTCAAGGCATTTATTTCTCAAGAAAATTTCGATTTCTTTGGCCCTACAGTGCGGTTTTGTTAGATTTTCGGAAGCTTTTCGGTATTTTTCTTGAACTTTGGAAAAACTCGGTTGATTTTTTGAAACTTTTGGAGTTTTTGTATAAACTTTTGTGTTTTCTTCGTATATTGTGCGAAGAAGAATCAGTAATTCGTGGATTTTGTATAAATTATCTGAGCAATCGTGCTTTAGTCGTTCCCTTCTTGCTTTTTGTAGTACAGATTTCGGGAAATTTATTCACAATGTCATTCACCCCAATTGATATGTTCACTAGAACTTCGGATGCGGTCATCCAGTTTAATGCTCGTTTCAATACGATGCGTGATGACCAGCTCGATATTCATGCGCTACAGTCTCATCTTAGTGCATTAGAAAAACTTTGGACGCAAGCACAGGACAAATTTGAAAAGTGCTGTGATTATATGATGTCGTCAGTAGAGACGACGAAAGAAGTTATCGATGCGGTTGATCAGAAATACAATTCGTCATTTCAAATCTATGTCGACTGCCAGTCCGCAATTAATAGAAAGCTAGGGCAATTCAAAAAATATCGTACTTCCTCTATTAATGGTAGTCTTTGTGGTTCGGTTGCCTCGTTGATAGAAACGCCGGGCGAGACTTCAGCTAAGTCGCCCATACAAAACTCGCAAGCTACGGGCAACAATTTGAGTACTTCGACTCATGCTTCCCGCGAATCATTCGCAGATACAAACTCCGCTTTCCTCTATTGTGAGAAATAATAGTGCCAGTTTTAGAACTACAGAGGAAGTTTCTCATTTGGATTGTGTCCATAACCTTGCCCTACCGCCGTGCGATACGGACATATTTGAAGGTGATTTCCACTCATGGCCAACATTTAGGGATTTGTTTACGGCTATATATATTGTTAATGGTCGTCTTACCGACGTTGAAAAACTTTGTCATCTGGTTAGAAAGACTTCTGGTGAAGCTCGCGAGATTGTATCGAAGTTCCCCTTAATTAATCGTAGTTTCGAGCTCGCGTGGAAGGCTCTAGTTGAAACTTATGATAACCCTCGGCTTACTGGTTCATAACCAATTGAAAGTTTTGTTTGATATTCCGGTCCTCTATAGTGAGACTAGTTCGGGATTAAAGTCGATCCAACGTGGTATCAATGGATGCCTGTCTTCGATGTCCGTGTATGATGTCAATACGGAAAATTGGGATCCGATATTAGTATTTTTGTGTCTCCAGAGATTGCCAAAAATTACTCAGACTCTTTGGGAGCAGAGTGTTAAGGATAAATCTTCTCTTTCGTCCTGGAAGGACTTGGATGCCTTTCTCACTGAGCGCATACGTATGCTCATGTGCCTCCATGATATGCGTGCTACAGATCAGTCTAAGCGGTCAAATAATAGTAAAGTTCAAGCGCATCATTCAAATATCAGAATTCCAGAGCCACCGCGTTCTCCCCGCGCTTCGAAAGGTTCAAATTGTTTAATTTGTCAAAATCAACGTCATAAATTGTATGACTGTCCCCGCTTTAAGAGTTTCACACCCGCTGATCGATACAAAGTAATGAAACGTCATCATCTTTGTATCAACTGTCTTAGGAACGATCATGAAGTTAAGAATTGTGATAGCAAACGTCGGTGTTCGAAGTGTAACAAGTCCCACCATACGTTGTTGCATCGGGATGATATTACCTCTAGTAATTCAATCGAACTTCCACTGTTACTAGCAATGCCCCCAGAAATTCGAGTGCTACGCCTTCGACTGTCCCCCCTAATTCAGAAAATTGCGCGCCAGGCACATCCGCCGATTGCTTGCTCCGACAAGTATTTCACGCCGCGCAGAACAAGGCTGTACTCTTAGGTACCGCAATGGTGAATATTGTTCATCTAGGTGTTTCATTTCCTGCCAGGGCGTTAATAGATCCTGCTTCCGAGTCCTCTTTCATTTCAGAGAGACTCCAAACTCGTTTGAAGCTTCCTGCGCGTTCTACGAATGCTGTAATTTCGGGAGTTAGTTGTTCACTCTCGGCCACTGCTAATAAAGCTTGTCGTATACAAATTAGCAGTCCTTTCGACCCTTCGCTGAAATTGGAAACCAACGTTTTAGTTTTGCGTGCCATTTCTGGAAATCTTCCCTCGTTTGTGGTTAATTCCGACTTAAGGTCACAAATTCCCGATCTTCGCTTGGCAGATGTTAACCTTTTTGAATCTCGTCCCGTCGATCTGCTGTTAGGTGCTGATCTTTATCCAAAAATATTGTTAGATGGTTGTCGTCCCATTTTGTCTGGAGCATTGCTTGCTCAAAATACTGTATTTGGTTGGCTTGTTACGGGTCCTATCCCAGCCACACAAGTTCGAACATTTGCCACTACTGTCGATGTAGCAGAGGAAGACAAAATCCAGCAGACCCTTTTGCGATTCTGGGAAATCGAAGAGCCTCCTAAACGCAAAATATTATCTCCATCGGACCGTTTTTGTGAGGAGAATTACGCCGGACTACTCGTAGGGACTCAGAGGGTAGGTATATAGTTACGCTGCCACTTAAATCTGAGATTAGCGCTATCGGGTATTTGGGAGAGTCTCGAGCGAACGTCCTCAAACAATATTATCGGAATGAGAGTTCTCTATTGAAAAAGCCTGAATTAAAACTAGTTTACGACCAGGTATTATCGGAATATTTGGAACTTGACCACATGAGGCCGGTACCCGCAAATACTTCTATGGATGTCCTTTCGTGTTATCTACCACATCACCCCGTCATAAACCTAGCAAAACAGACCACGAAACTTAGAGTAGTGTTCAATGCCTCGAATAAAACGTCGAATGGGCAGAGTCTTAACGACATATTGCACGTAGGCCCAACTTTACAACAAGATTTAGTTCTTTTGATCCTCCGTTGGCGTATCTTCAAATTCGTGTTTAACTCGGACATTACTCAAATGTATAGGCAAGTTCGTGTAGATTCAAAGCATTCGCCCCTTCAGAGAATTTTGTATCGGAATTCAACAACAAAACAGGTCCTAGACTACGAACTACAGACAGTGACGTTCGGTGTAAATTGTGCACCATATTTAGCGATTAGAACGCTTCTTCAACTGGCCGATGATACTGAGTCAGAGTTTCCCCTCGCGGCGCATATATTGCGAAAATGTATGTACGTTGATGACGTTTTGGCAGGAGCTCACGACATCGAGACTGCATTGGCAGCTAGGGACCAGTTGATTAGGGCACTATCGTCGGCAAAGTTCGAGCTGCGAAAATGGACAGCGAATAATAGAGCTATTTTGGATTGCTTCCCCCCTGAGCATTTGGTAGATGCTCAGCTTTTATCGTTTGTAGAAGCTAGTAGTTCTAAACCCCTGGGTATTAGGTGGAATGCGCGTTTAGATTGTTTCTTCTTCGAAGTGAGTCCTATTGTCAATAAACACTTCACTAAAAGGGAAGTTCTTTCGGCAATCGCGAAATTGTTTGACCCTGTCGGTTGGTTGGCCCCTGTGATTGTTAGGGCGAAAATGATAATGCAGAAGATTTGGCTGGACAACATTGGTTGGGATGATCAACTTCTGGCAGCTACTGAGGCTGAATGGAGAAGTTTTGTCGAAACATATCCGCATGTTAACTCGATTAGGATACCTAGATGGGTTCAATATGTGCCAGGATTTTCTGTTGAGCTTCATGTCTTTTCCGATGCCTCGGAAAAGGCATACGCGGGGGTAGTATATATACGTGTCGAGTCCCCCGATGGAAAAATCTTCGTTAATTTGCTATCGTGCAAAACGAAAGTCGCCCCTTTGAAATCAATTTCGCTTCCTCGCTTGGAACTTTGTGGAGCAGTTTTAGCATCAGACCTATTGAAAGCTATTGTGCAGGAAATAGATCTGGAATTTAATCAAATTTATTGTTGGGCAGATTCGACTATAGTTCTTGCCTGATTGAAGAGAACCCCCTCTACTTGGACGACCTTTGTAGCCAATAGGGTGTGTCGAATCCAAGAAAATGTTGGCAATTATAATTGGTACCATGTTAAATCTGAAGATAACCCTGCTGATTTAGGAAGTCGAGGATTGTCTCCGATAGAATTGTCAGCCTCCCCCCTATGGTGGAACGGTCCTAGTTGGCTAGGTAAAACTAAATCGGAATGGTCTATTCGTGATCTGGCTCCGATTAGTACTGAAATGGAAATGCACCCCGTTAAATGTCACTTTGCTTTCTTTCCGTCGACATTTAAAGAGATTTTGGAAGACTTTTCTTGTTTGCGTAGAGCTCTTCACTTCATTGTATACGCGTTTCGATTTATTCGTCAAACACATCCCCGGTATAGAAACCATTACTACTATCCCACTAGACGCATTTCCTCGGCAGAGATTATTGACGCACGTAATTATTGTGCAATTACGGCTCACAAAATATATTTCGTCAGCGATTATAAGAATCTGTTAGGCGTTAGATAGTAAGAGTTTGTTGGCTCCTCTCAATCCTTTCCTAGATGACAATGGTGTCATGCGAATGAATGGTAGACTGGTAAATTCGCCCACACTTGCACCTTCGGAACGTAAGTCCTATAATTGTCCCCTATAGGAGTGCCTTTGCTCTACGGTTGGTAGAATATACCCACCAAAAATCTGTCCATGGTGATATCCAGTTAATGATGCGAACTTTGAGGTTGGAATATTGGATTCCGCGTATGAAAAGTTTGGTTCGGCTGGTCGTTCGTCGCTGTAAAGTGTGCCTTCTGTTGAAGAAACGTGCTTGCAGACAATTTATGGCTGCCCTTCCCCCTGAGAGAACAACTCTTAATCGACCTTTTACAAACACTGGTGTGGATTTCGCAGGTCCGTTTGATGTAAAATCGTATCTAGGTCGGTCTTGTAAAATAACAAAGGGCTATGTATGTGTCTTTGTATGTTTCTCTACAAAGGCAATTCATTTGGAAGCAGTGTCCGATTTGTCGACTGCTAATTTTTTGGCTGCGTTACATAGATTTATTGCTCGACGTGGTTGTCCCCATTCCATTTTTTCGGATAATGGAACAAATTTTGTTGGAGCATCGCGTGAACTTCAAAGAAATTTTAAAGATTTCCTCCAAAAAAGCGCTGACTCCGCCTCCTCGTCTTTATCAGACCAGGGACTATCATGGCATTTTATACCTGCCGGTGCCCCTCACATGGGAGGGTTATGGGAAGCTGGAGTCAAGAGCTTCAAGTTACATTTTCGGAAGCAATCTCGAAATTTAAAATTCACGTTTGAAGAATTAGCCACGGTATTGGCTAGGATCGAAGCTTGTCTTAATTCTCGGCCGTTGTGTCCAATGTCGGACAATCCAGGAGAAATCGTTGCATTGACGCCAGGTCACTTCTTGATTGGTGCCCCCTTGTTAGCCCCGCCTGAACCTCTCATCACAGAGCAACCATTAAGTCTAATTAATCGGTTTAGGAAAGTTCAGGCCCTTGCCCACCAGTTTAGTTTAAGGTGGAAAGATGAATATCTCAAGCAGTTGCATATGAGATATAAGTGGAAATTTCCCCAAAGAGATATGGCGATTGGCGATCTAGTCGTTGTTCGTCATGATCAGCTTCCCCCAACGTCGTGGAAATTAGGGCGTATAGAAAATGTTTTTCCGGGCACCGACGGTCATGTTAGAGTCGCGGACGTTCGAACGGAAAACGGCGTTGTAAGACGGCCCATTACAAAGTTGGTCGTTTTGACCGACCACACTCCCGCAAACGAATAATATTGTTCTCTTCTCATTATATAGTATGTCGGTGAAAATCTATTCGGAAGAAGAACTTTTGAATGTTGATGACGGTTTTGATTACTAATGAACCTCGGCCCACCGATCCCCAAGCTGGAATGTCGTCAGCTGCAGTGGAAGCAGCCCTTGTTGAGCCGATCGCGGCTGTAAAAATCTCAGAACGTGGGTCCGAATCCGATAAAGCGGATTCATCTGCGGCCCTCGCTGAACCGATGCAAACCGAGTCCGAATCCATAGCAACGGATTCATCTGCGGCTCCGGTTCTTGATTCACCCCCCAAAAATGATACATTACAAACCGAGTCCGGATCTTCGGGTCCATCTGCGGCTCCGGTTGCCACACCTCATTTGGAGGAGTCGGAAAAGAATTTAAGGTCCGAGACCCATAAGGTTTCATCTGCGGCCTCACATAAATGTCGCCTTTGTGATCGCATGCACCCGCTGGATAGATGTAGTGACTTCCGGGTTATGAATGTTGACATGCGACGTCGCATTGTCCTAAAATACAATGACTGCATACGGTGTTTATCTAAATCCCACCAAGCTAGGGACTGCCGAAGCAAAAGAAAATGTGCCGTATGCAATGAAGAACACCACACCCTCCTTCATGAAGATACGAAGACCGTGGTTAAACCCACTAATAATCGTCAGCGTCGTCCGCGGACCGAGTACAGGTATCGGTCACGTAACAGTCCGTATAGTCGTCCGTCTGATAACGCTCCCCCCTCGCAGATAGGATTGGTCGGCTTGTTGTCCCTCCAAACAGGTATCTGCCTATCCCCGACTTTGATAGTCAAAATTATGTCGTCCGATCGACCCACTATTGTGAGGGCGGTTTTGGACCCGTGTAGTAGGCAGAGTCAGATATGTTCCTCTTTGGTGCATAATCTTCGACTCCCTACTTCTAGAATCGAAGGTAGCCAAATATGTCGGCTGACCGTTAGTTCGATCTATGACCGGAGTCAGTCCATTTCAATTGTGGCTGTGGTAACCAAATTGGACCATGCGCTTACGCCTACAGCGGTTATCCCAGAGCGCATTCGTGACTCATTTTTAGGTCTTCCTTTGGCAGATCCCGATTTTAATAGGCCTGGTCGGGTGGCCTTGGTACTCGGGCCGGAAGTTTATGCCAGGGTCGTAACTCATCGGGTGCAAGCGACGCCAGGGTTGCCGATAGCCCACTACACCATATTTGGGTGGGTATTGTCGGGCATATGTAACATATAGTGTTACACAATGTTTTTTGAAAAAAAATTAATGAATTGAGAAATAAAAGAAAAAAATTGAATTAAATTGAAAATGAATTAGAAAAAAAAGTTGAAAAAATGTATTTATTATTGTATTTTAGTTACAACATCTCAATATGTTGCAAGGTGGGCGGCATGTTTAATTTAGATTGGTAATTATTGTTTGTAACGTTAACAATGGGTTAACGCATAATTAATTTGTAAATGATTAACCTCGTTTAGATCTGTCAACATAAATGTAAACAGATTTCAACGAGTGGCGAATGGCGCCAAAGCCTCCACCTTCCTTCATGTTTTGATCGTTGGTTTCACACTCGTCTCTTCTATCTCTCGATACGAAGTCGCGCTCCCCCGCTATTGTGCAAATCAGGTAATCTGTCTTACCAATTATTATTATTTATTATTATTATTAATAAATACGGCCTTTGCCATAATTCTTAAAACTAAAACCCCCCTATTGTGTTTTTATTCTATTTTGTTTGGTTGAGCTTTGCATCTTTCCCCGCATTGGCGCAAACACTACCAATATTTTTATTTCCAGCGAAATTACAAATACATAAAGTGGTAACTTCTGATGCAAATGATCAAGATATCGCTTATGTAGCAAAATATATACATATAGCCCGCTTCCAACCAAAGAACGGCTGGACGGATTTTGGCAAGTCTCACCAATTCAGAATTGCCTTTTTATATGTTTTTAAAAATGAAAATATTTTGCGGTAAAGAATTGCGATATTTTTGTAATATTTTTTATCGCGTGAGTTTTTTTTTTTTTTAATTTGACTTACAATATTAAATTGTACATTTTTAATATTTTTTTAACACTATGTGTTGGTTATTCAAGTCTCAGTTATAGTCCTATCTTCACGAAATTTTGCATAAGGGTGGGATTAGAATCGGAATAGAAACCAATCTTCGAAAATGTTCGACAAATACTAAGAGGTTAAAACTGACCAAAAACTTTGGATTTTGCAATCGCTCTACACTTCTCAACTTATGTCTAAGGACGTGTACTTTTTATGAGATTAGAGTTTAGAACACCCCTAAAGTATTTTGAATGGTCATCGGGTAATATTTTGCTGGTGAAATGGATAACAATTTTGTGTGAAAAAATACCAAAGTTAGCGAAATCACAAATTTAAATTTTTTCTTTACATATATGGCTATAATTTTTCACATATACGTGTTGAGAAGGAATGACAACAAAAGTGAGGTGTAAAGACTCTTACTTTGTCCAATTTTTTTTATAAATTTTGCAAATTACCTTTGTAAAAATGGCAAGAGTGTATAGCCTGTGGAGAATACCATACGTAATTTGTCTTTTGGCTGTATTTTATAACCGATTTAAATGGAATTTGATGTCTGGACCACTTGGGATATAGAAAACCTTAGTATGAAAATTTTTAAAAACTTTGGTTAAATCCCTGTGGACACAGAGGGTATTATTGTTTTAAAGACATTTTAGTGAAAGTGTACGACTACAATGCACAACTTATAGCAAATATTTAGTTATTTCAAAACAACACGAAAAAAGTTTTGGCTAGGTCTCCGAATCCAGCATTATTTTCATACCCTCCTCATGGTAAATTGGCCAATCGATTTGTAACAACTCCAAAAATTTACAAATCACCAACAGATACTCGCATAAAAAAATTAATATTCTGGCTGTTTCCACTAACAACGAGCGAGTATGAATTTTTCAAAAAGTATATCTCTTCTCACCCTTTTATATACTTAGTGACCCTCATTCCACATTTTAAAATTTTAGATTAACTCTTTAAATATTATTAGAACCTTGTAAGTACCCAAAATGCGAGCTTTGTGCATTTTGAAAAATATTGTCGGGCATTTGTATATAAATTGTATACAATTTTACCTTTACATCATAATAGATTTTACTTTTTAGAACTAAATTCCTAACACTTATTCCAAACGCTAAAAGTAAAGATTCCAAATATTTATTAAAATTTGGTTTTACATTTAGTATTCATATCCTACAACACTATGTGTTAATGTGCCAAAAATTATGTAACACCACGAAATATTCGTTTCCCACACAGGAAAGTAGGTCGCAGTTATGGCCCAATCTTCACGACCACTAATTTTATGTGAAAAAAATACCAGCATTAACTTACAGGCGATATCCGAAATACACAAAAGGCGAACTTCTGGCTTTTTACGTCACAAATGGAAACCACAGGATACGAAATCTCGCATAAAGTTAGAGTTTAGGACAGCGAGTAGAACGAACCACTAATTTTGTGTGAAAAAATACCAGCATTAACTTACAGGCGATATCCGAAATACACAAAAGGCCAACTTCTGGCTTTTTTACGCTGATTTCGTTGACGAATGTAGCAAAATATCGTGGACAAGCAAATCAACTAAATGAGTCTTAATTTGGAGATACAGAGGGGCTTCTGGCTTTTGGAGATGATTGCAAAATATTTAGGGGTTCAAATTAACCAAAACAGAAATGTTTTTCCGATCACACAATTGAAGCCAATAGACACGCCTGTGAGGAGAATTAAGGACAGGGAAGAATTCTAGCATTTTGGATCACCATTGGATTATATTTAGCAGTAAAATGGACCACAACAACTAACAGCCCGACGGAGTTCACAGCCCTAGTCAAAATCCTAATTACAAAAGTGAAATCTTCCAATATGGATTTGGACATAAGGGGGCCTCTAACATATTGTAGTGTTGTAGGGTATAAAATAGTCGGCCCCGCACGACTATAGATTTGCTTTTTTTTTTTTTTGTTACAAATTTACTTATATATTTCTGTTTATCAACCCTTTATGGTTTAAAAGTTCTAACTGCTTCATTCACCTTAAGTACATCCATATTTTAGAATTCTATATGTATATAGGGTTTTCACTTGAAATAATGAAATCAATTTTAAATACAAATTTCAAATAATATTGTATATTAGGATATACTAAATAAATCCGCCCACATTTTCAATATAATTAGCGATTTTCAATTTGTGCTTGTCAGTTTTCGATTTTACAGAACTTCTTTGGTGGCGAAAAATTGGCAAAATTGTTTAATACCAGGTATACTTCCAGTTTTCGAGTAATCCCATGATCTTTTGCAAATGAATGTAACATTTTCAATTTTCTACTAAGTACGTTTTCATGACATAGATTTAGCTTATAAGCTTTTCAATATCGAAAGATCATTGGATTTTTGTCATTGTTTTTGTTTAAATTATTGCCAAGAAATGCCATTGTAATCTTACAATATTCTCATGGATTTGTTCGTTCTCCCTTCGTTTTCAACATCTTTCTTAACGTAATACAGCATGGCATTGGCCCAACTTATTTTACTTCAATCTTTAGCCCACACCCTACTATTCAGGATCTCATTCCTTTTTGTTCTATATTCATTTTGTTTTCACCACTAACAATTGTTGGCTGTTCTTTTATATTATTTTATTATGTTTGTTTTTTTTTTTTTTTTTGTCTTTCCGAAATCATTTCATGTATCCGCCGGTTCTCTATACAACAACATTAACAACAAAAACGTTAACTCAGCGTTCATGGCGAAATTTACATTTTCTCCAGCAAGTCATTTCAATCAATATTTTGTTTGGTCCTTGCTCGTCGAGCTATTCACTTCTAGGAAAATATCATTTATTTGAAGTTAAGGGTCAATGGAAGGATAACACATTTTTCCTCGGTAGTTTTACTCTTTTAAATGGAACTGGACGAGAAAAAAACCTGCAGATGAAGGAAATAATGAAATTGAAATTGCATATTTCAAATTTTCATTGAATTCATGCGTGACTGTAATGAACATATTTGAAAATTTTATGGCGAACTGTATGTAGTGAACAGATGTAGAGGTTAACTATTAATTTTCACTATATGCTAGCAAAACTTTAAGGCGAACAAGTAAAAATGCATTTAATACACTTCACCATTTTTAAGGAATTTGAAAAATGTTCAAAAAATTCCGTCGAAAAATACAGCTCCAAGAAAAACCGTTACATGGGGGCTATAAGAAGACGAGATTCTGCCTATACAATTTAGTACTCAAAACAATTCCGGTAAAAACCGAATATAGAGGTGGTACCGTTATACGGGGCTACACGATGTCGTAGACGTATATAGAAAACATTTTTTCTGGGCGTAAGTTACTCCATTAAAAAATAGGGCTAAAATCATCAAAATACCGAATATCGGGGGTAAAGTTATAAGGGGCCGATACTATATCGTTAACTTTTATATAGAAAAATTCTTTTTCAGGGTGTAAAGTTCTCATTAGAAACTTCTTGTACATAATTTCAGACAATTCCATTGAAAAATGTGGCTATAATTATCAAAATACCGAATATGGGGGACGATACCGTGGACTGATATAGCCCATCTTTGAACTTGACCTGCCTGCAGACAAAGATCTGTGCAAAATTTTAGTTTCCTATCTTTATTCGTTTTGACTCTAGTTTGATTACAACAGCCGGACGGAAAGCTCTAAGTCGCCTTAGAATTTTACGCTGATCAAGAATATTTTATGATAAGTTACAAACGGAATGACGAACTTAATATACCCTCCATACTATGTATTGTGGTGGGTATAGAGGGTAACAAAAGTATATTTATTGATGTAAAGATAACAATTCTTTCGTTTGAATTCGGATTTAATATTATTGAACGTTTATTAAAAAAACACTAAGCGGTTAGGAAAGGTCAAAAATCGGGCGGGCCGACTAACTGATACCCTACACCACTATGAATATTTACCAGATCTAACAAATATACGTTTACGTTGGGAAATTGTGTAAAGTGAGCTTTCTACCGCAGTAAGTGAGTAAAGAAGCAATAAGTTCAGCCGGGCCGAACTTTAAATACCCTCCAACGTTTGGAACGAATTTGGAAACTAAAAAAAATAAAATAAAATTCGTTAAAAATTCTGTCAAATACCGCATATAGCCGTTATATTGTGGTCAATACGAAGTCGTGGACCTACATAGACAACTTTTATCATAAGCCATTACAATATTCAAATACGAAACTTGAAAAAATCCGATTAATAATGTAGCTAAAATCATTAAAATACAGAAAGTAGAGAGGTACCGTTGAATCGGGGTTATACGAAGACCTGGACCTACATATAGAATTTACAGTCGTAGGTTGTAGTACCTATTAGGAACGTCAAATTTCTGTGAATATTGTGTCCAAAATCGTCAAAATGCCGAATATGGGGAGGTACTGATATGTGGGGCCTATACGAAGACCTGGACCTGTATAGACGATTTTCTGTCATAGAATGTAGTTCCCATTACGAACTCTAAATAGGAAATTTGAATCATTTCCGGTGAATAATGTCGCTAAAAGCTTCAAAATAACAAATATTGGGAGGTACCATTATATGGAGTCTATGCGCAGACGTGGGCCTGCATTCACAATTTTTTGTCATAGCCTGAAGTACTCATTATCGAATATCGGGGGTTGTATATGTGCTATACGATATCGTTGACCTATACAGATATTTCTTTTTCAGGGTGTAAAGTGCTTAGAAAGTACTTCAAGTATGTATTTTTAGACAATTCCAATGGGAATCAATCCAAGAACGAAATGGCTGAAGCAACAATCTTGCAATCTTTGTACTTTTTATTAGACAAACGGAATGTGCTAGAATTCTGAATGAGAGTCACCGATGGAGTGCATGGATGTAAATGTTTTAAGGAGTTTTTGGAAATTCCAACTTTAATGTACCAATCGGTATTATGTAAACAGATAAAGCTTAAAATTTGGTATTACGTGAACAGAAAGAGGTAAAAATTGAAATTTAATAATAGAATCAAGAGTGGAATGTAAGTTTGATATATGTAGGTGGTTTTCGAAATGTGTCCCAAGTTTGTGAACTGTACAGAATGGTACTAAATTTGTCCGAAGTTTGTGAACTGTACAGAATGGTACTATATTTGAAACAGTTTGGTTTAGAGCGAACGGATGAAGCTGGAATTTTTACATTTTGTATTAGGGTCCCTGTTGGCGTTAGGTTTGTGATAAAGAGTACAAAAAGTACAAAATAGTACTATATTTGGTAAAATTTGGTATTGGGTGAACAGATAGTACTTGAAATCTGAAATGCTGTACTAGGGTCGGTGTTCATGTGTAGCCTGGACAAATGAAGGTGGTTTTTTGGAAATGTGGACCATAATTGTACGAAAGGTACTGAATGGTATTATATTTGGTATTTGTTGAAGGAATAGAGATAATATTCTGAAATTTGATATTTAGATTACTGATGGTATCTGTGTTTTAGCTTTGGCACTGGTCTGGAAATGTGTCCTATATTTGTACGAAAAGTTAGTATGTGGGATTGACATATGGAGGAGGTTTTGTAAATGTGTACTAGAATTGTACGAAAAGTACCAAAATAATACTAAAACTGCTATTAGTTGAATGTATAGGGACAAATTTGATATTTAGATAACTGTTAGTGTCTGAGGCGGAGTTGTGGAGGTGGGTTTTCAAATTCGTACTGTTGTTGTTAGAAAATTAATAAATTAAGTAAATTTGGTATTAGGTGAAGGGATACAGCTGAAACCCCAAAAGAACTATAGGTGTCCAGGATTGAGATATGGATCGGTAAAATTATACGAATGGAGACGTTTAAATAGTTTTAGACTGGAAAAGATGGATGAGTGTCCATTGTGCAATGATTTTACTAATATCCTCCTCGGTGTTTTTTTTTTTTTTTTTTTGTTTTGTGTAAATAGTAAATATTTTCCTACTATTCTTTCCGAAAAAGGAAAAACTTTAATAATATACAAAACCTTGAAAGTCTAAAAATGTAGTACGTCGTATAAAGTTTAGATTTAAAGATGTTGCCAAACTTAACAAATTGCGTGTTTCAGTACTAAAAAGGCCTTACACAAACTGTTGAAACGAATCTAAAATTAAAGATGGAATTTTCGCTGACAAAATAGCGGGCACTTGCTAGTATTTAATAAGCATGCTTTCTTTCTGACAGAATTCGGTCGTATTTGCTGAAATCTATTCTATTTTGTTTGTTATGTATTTAGCGTAAAATTAAAGTAAAAAGCGTCCAAGATATATGTGAGAGCTATATCTATATATATCAATAAACTGTGAAAAAATGAAAACGTTACTTTCTAATTTTAGAAAGTAAATTTTCGAAAGTTTTATTACCTGTGTGATTTTGACAAACTCACCAAACCAGAATGGCCTTTTGGGCAAAAAAGAATAAAATTTAGAAAAAGAAAACCTTATTATTCTTTTTATACTCTCCACCATAGTATGGAGGGTATATTAAGTTTGTCATTCCGTTTGTAACGCCTCGAAATTTATATCTTAGACCCCACAAAGTATATATATATATATTCTTGATCAGCATAAAATTCTATGTCGATTTATCAATGTCCGTCCGTCTGTGGAAATCACTCTAGCTTCCGAACGAAATGAAGTAGGTTGATAAAATTTTACTCAAATGTGTATTATGTCTGCAGGACTTTTGGTATTGAATGGTATAGGTCCACGTCTTCGTATAGCCCCCATATAACGGTACCCCCGATATTCGGTATTCTGATGATTTTAGCGACATTATTTACCGAAATTGTTTCAAATTTGGTATTTGAAGTTCGTAATAGACACTACAGCATAAAACAGAAAATGGGCCACGTAGGTCCACTTCTTTGTATAGCCCCCATATAACGGTACCCCCCGATATTCGGTATTCTTATGATTTTAGCGAAATTTTTTACCGGAATTGTTTCAAATTTCGCATTTGAAGTTCGTAATGGATACTATGACAAAAAATTGTCTGTGCAGGTTCACGTTTTACAACTCCCTGGTTCTTCCCTATATTCGGAATTTTGATGGTTTTAGCTACATTATAAACAGATTTTTTTTTTCAAGTTTCGCATTTGAATATTGTAATAGATTGTGACAAAAGTTGCCCATGCAAGTCCATGTCGTCGTACAGACCCTAATATACGGCTACATTCGGTAGTTTTAAGATTTTAGCAGAATTTTTAACGGATTTTATTTTTTTGAAAATTGCCAAATTTGTATTAAATGGTGGAGGGTATTCAAAGATCGGCCCGGCCGAACTTACAGCTTTTTTACTTGTTATACCCTACAACACTATGTATATATAAGTTTGATTGGGCCAAAAATTATGTAACACCACGAAATATTGGTTGCCCACAGTATATATGGATTTTCCTATCTCGTCGAGCCGACTCGATCTAGCTATGTATGTCCGTCCGCCCGTCTGTCGGTCTGTCCATGTTAATTTGTACAGGTCACAATTATGGGCCAATTTTCACGAAATTTAGAATGAAGTTGAGGCTAGGGCCAGAATAGAACCCTATTGCTTTTGGAGATGATCGCTTAATATTTAGTTGCTCTACAGGTCGCAATTATTGACCAATAGAAGCATAAGTTATCATGGGGCTAGCGCATAGGGCTCTGCGGGAGCCTTCCAATTTTGATGGTCATCGGGTAATATTTAGTGGGTGAAATAGATCATAACATTTGTGTTAAATAAAAGTCAAATTTTCCAACAAACCGCAAATATTTTTAATACCGGCGAAATTACAGACAGACGAACAGGTCGATTCTGGCCGTTAGGTAGATGCCGATAGTATAGCGAAATATATACAATGTATATATACAAAGGAAGGGGATGTTAGCTCAAATGGTTATATCTCAATAATGGCTGGACCGATTTTGTCAATTTAGAATGCCCTCTTGGCATAAAAGTATAAAATCTAAAAAAATCGCATAAAAAGATGCAATAATGATGTTTATATATATTTTGTAGTATTTTGTGAAATTTTTTTCTTTTTCATATTTTTATCGCATGCGATTTTTCATTTTAACTTATTATATTGAAGTGTATATTTTGTAATTTTTTTTTCAACTTATAGCACAGGTTGGATTTATTATATACGGATTACAATTATCGTCCGATTCCCAGGAAAAATTTCACAATAGTAGGATTAAGGTCAGAAGGGCTAGGACCATTGTTTCCAAAGATGCCCGCAATATATTTAGGGGTTGAAATGGACCAATAACTAAAAATGTTCCTTAATTTGTAGCCGTTATTAAGGTCGCAAACAGAAACAAAAGAATACGAAATTTCGCATGAAGTTAGTGTTTAGGACAGCGGATAGAATGGACCATTACTTTTGTGTGAAAAAATACCAACATTACTTACAGGCGATATCCTAAATAGTCAAAAGGCGAAATTCTGGCTCTTTCTGCTTATTTCGTTGATGAATATAGCCAAATATCGTAGACAAGCAAATCATATAGATAAATCTAAATTTGGAGATACAGAGGGGCCTCTTGCTTTTGGGGATGATCAAAAAATATTTAGGGGTTCAAATAAACCGAAAATAGAAAAAAATTCCAGATCACACAATTGAAACCAATCGACACGCCTGAGAAGAGAGTTAAGGATAGGGAATAATTCTTGGATGACCATTGGATTATATTTAACTGTAAAATGAACCACAGCACGACGGAGTGCGTAAATATTGGGCAAATGTCTCTGGTAAAGATGCTAAGGGTAATATGTGACAGTGCTCCGTGATATAATTTCAAAAGCGAAATCTTCCAAAATGAATTTGGACATAAGAGGGGGCTTCTAACATCTTGTAGTGTTGTAGGGTATCACATTGTCGGCCCCGCACGACTATTGCCAATTTTAATTTTTTTTGGCATATTTTTTATCGAATGAGATTTTTTCAATTTGATTTACAATATTTAATTGTAAATTTTGTAATATTTTTGAGTTGTTGCAATTATCTCAGTGAACATCTTCAGTGAACTTTGCATAGGGTAGGTTAGAATCAGAGTAGACGACTATTGTTTTGGAAGATGTTCCCAAAATATTTAGGGTTTAAAATCTACCAAAAGCCTAAAAATTGCCAATTTTAAATTTTTTGGCATATTTTTTATCGAATGAGATTTTTTTGATTTGATTTACAATATTTAATTTTAATTTTTGTTATATTTTTGAGGTGTTGTTATCTCCGATCCTCAGTGGACTTTGCATGGGGTAGGTTAGAATCAGAGTAGACGAATATTGTTTTGGAACATGTTCCCAAAATATTTAGGGTTTAAAATCTACCAAAAGCCAAAAAATTGTATAGATTTTGCAGTCAATTCTTTATAAGGTGAGAGTATATGAAAAATTTAAAAAAATCCAAATTATCCAGATCACAAACACATGAATGGCGCATCTCTGACCTTTACATTGGAGCTTATTTCGTTGACAAATGGAAAAGTAAAAATACATACCTAATTGTTCACGTTCTTCATATTCTGCAGGAAAAATAAATAGATGTGTATGTGTCCTTCAGTGTATTCAATGTACTCGATTAACCCCCAAAGAAATTATTCAACCCCAGGGATAAAGCTCCATTTTGCTGCATTTTCTAAATTGTCGAACTATGTATATGGAAAATACAAACTCACGTAGGGACAGATGAGCACACGTTACTCTGCCGATAGCATACATTAGTATAAGTCAATTTGTATACCAAATGAAGACAACGTTTCTAGTTTCACTAACTATTGATTCAAAGCAACATTAAATAAGCTCTTCACAGTGGTGGTTTAAGTCAAATTGCAAACCATTTGTCATTGAAACACTCTACAAGTTAATTATAGCACTCAAGTATATTCTCGTATTATTTTTTCCTTCCAATTGGCGCATCCAGCAGAGTCTCCAGAACAAATGTTAACTGCGACGAATTACTAACAAAATCAATTTATTTTATTGATTTTTAATTCAACCACCGCGCACTACCCAATACCAATGTGCACATCGGTGAATTGACGCCGATACACAGGGCATCGAAGCATGGCAATGGTCATTGTATTGTCGTTGTTTTCTTTTCTTCTCGTTTTTGGTTGCCATGTCAATTGGGCGTACAAAAGCCGTTTTGTATTAAAAAAAAGGGACTTATTCCTAGATGAGGCTGAAATGGAGAGGATAAATTTGTTTGGCTATAAGCGTATGGTGATATATACACACATGCATGCATAGCCTGTGTATGTAGAACAGAGAGCATACGACAATATGGGTTACTGTAATATCGACAGAGATTATTTTGTGCACTGTTGTATTGATGTTGTTGTTATTTTTTGCTTTGTTTGTATTTTGCTCTGTTGAAATTTTATTATATTTTTTGTTCATCTATGTATTCTGTTTGTTTATTCCTTGGGCAAAGAAATGGGATCAAAATGGAGCAATAACTGGTTAACCGCTGTACCCCCACCAATATCAATCGTTGGTTCAATTCTTTTGTAAGGGTCGGTCGATCAAACATATACACACGCGCAAACATACATGTGTTGTTTTCAATAATCACAATATTCAATTTTAAATACACGAACGAAACAAGCTGTTATTTCAGTAAAAAACAACAACAAGAGTATATGTTTTTGGGAGGGTATTAAAAATTCCAAAATGATTGAACTGTAAGCTGGAATGGACAATGACACCGTATTGCCAAGGACATTTGTCGATCAATGCTGTCATGCCTCCGTATTTGGAAGAGGAACGTAAATTTTAGATGATTTAACTTAATCATATATGGGATTAGTATTTTGAAAGGTCTCAAAGAACTTGTAATCCGATTGCGGAAGAAGATTAGATTAAGCTTTGTCTCAAAAATATAGTTTGGACAAAGGTTCAACTAAAGAATAATTATTTTAAATGTTTTTCAATCCACAAGACGAAAAAAGCAGTTTCACAACAAATTTAATTAACGAAAAATAAACGCAATTGATCCACCGCTACATAATGATTTTTGTTTGCAAAGAATTATGTATAACAAGTAAAAAAACTGTAAGTTCGGCCGGGCCGAACTTTTAATACTCTCCACCATTTGGTACAAATTTGGCAATTTTCAAAAAAAAAATCTGTTAAAATCTTAAAAATGCCGAATGGCTATACGACGACGTGGACCTGCATAGTCAACTTTTGTCATAAGTTATTACAATATTTAAATGCGAAACTTGAAGAAAAATCTGTTTAAAATATAGCTAAAATCATCAAAATACTGAATATAGGGGGTACCGTCATATGGGGGCCATACGATGACGTGGACCTGCACAGACAATTTTCTGGGATGGGCTGAAGTATCCATTACTAACTTCACATGCGAAATTTAAAACAATCCCGGTAAATAATGCCGCTAAAATCATCAAAATACCGAATATCGGGGGGTACGGTATATGGTGGCTATACGAAGGCGGGGACCTACATGGCCCATTTTCTGTTTTATGCTGCAGTATGTATTACGAACTTCAAGCATCAAATTTGGAACGATTCCGTTAAATAATGTCGCTAAAATTATCAAAATACCGAATATCGGGGGGTACCGTTATATGGGGGCTATACCAAGACGTGGACCTACATGGCCCATTTTCTTTCTTAAGCTGCAGTATGTATTACGAACTTCAAACACCAAATTTGGAACGATTCCTTTAAATAATGTCGCTAAAATCATCAAAATACCGAATATCGGGGGGTACCGTTATATGGGGGCTATACGAAGACGTGAACCTACATGGCCCATTTTCTTTTTTATGCTGCAGTATGTATTACGAACTTCAAACACCAAATTTGGAACGATTCCTTTAAATAATGTCGCTAAAATCATCAAAATACCGAATAACGGGAGGTACCGTTATATGGGGGCTACATGAAAACGTGGACCTATACATATAATGTTACCCCACTGGAGCTAGAATCCATTACGACTTACAGAGGTCAATTTTTAGACAAATCCGTGGAAAAATGTGGCAAAAATAATCAAAATACCGAATATCGGGAGGTACCGTTATATGGGGGCTATACCAAAACGTGGACCGATATATCCCATTTCCAATACCAACCATCCTAGGGACAATACACACACTTGTGCCAAATTTCAAAGGTCTACGTCAAATAATGTGGGCTCTATCGTGATTTCAACAGACAGACGGACAGACAGACAGACAGACGGACATCGCTAAATCGTCTTAGAATTTTATGCTGATTATGAATATATATACTTTATGGGGTCTACGACGAATATTTAGAGGTGTTACAAACGGAATGACAAAGTTAATATACCCTCCTACCCATGGTGGAGGGTATAAAAATGTGGTGAAAACTATAAAAATACCGAAATATATTCGTTATTCCCATGGCGAACTTTTAATACAATTCTAGACAGTTAAGTGAAAAATCTGACTTTATTGAGTGCCGTTAATTGAGGTTATATAAAATCTCGGTCCTATAAGTCAATTTTTTGACAAATATATCGAAATTAAATATGAATTTCCAATACCAAATATCACAAATTACCCTTATTTGGTGTTATATTAAAACTTGGTTCTATATAATCAAATTTCGGAAAACTTGGTACCTACTATTAAATTCTAAATTTATGACAATGCAATTCAACAAAATAATCATAATAGCGAATAGCCTAAGAAACGCTAATATAAGGGCTTAAATATCTACCAGAGGGGTTGTAACCTATTACTACCGTGATGCTGGTAGCGTAGCCCGACATCAAGGAAGTGGACGAAAGAAAACAGCAACATCAGCAGAAATGGTTCGAAAAGTAAAAAAGCGGCTTGAGCGAAACCCGCGTCGCAGTGGCCAAAAATGGCTCGTGAGCTGAACATATCGCAATAATCCAATCGGCAAATATTGAAAAATGAGCTCGGGGTAAAGCCATTGAAATTCCAAAAAGTGCAAGAACTTACACCGCAACAAAAAGAAAATAGACTCAAAAGAGCTAAAGAGTTGCTTCGCTTGGCTGAACATGGTAAACTGCCGAATTTGGTTTTCTCCGATGAGAAAACATTCCTTATCCAGCAGTTTGTAAACAAACAAAATGATCCTTTTTACTTGCCAAAGTGGTCAGCTGAAAATGTGCACCTTCGCACAGTGGGGTGAGATGCCCAAAAACGGAGATTAATTCAGGGAAGCATTCTATCGCTCTGAAACTTTGCTGAGACATTCGTATTACCTCTAATATGTTTGGCATTAAAAATGGAACATATCGGCCCACGTTTCGGTAAGGCTTCCATATAGCGTTACTTCCTGATTTTTGGTATTTTGAAGGTTTCGGCCACAACTTCAAACGCAATCATGAGTATCTTGACCTTTTGAGTTCTGAGCGGACAAAATCTCTCCCTGCTAAATTTTGTGAAGATAAGTCCACTATTAAGTATTGGCCGTATATAACGGCACTTTCAAATTTTATGTATTTTGGGAATTTCTCCCTGCAAAATATATAATGGTACTTCCTAATATTAGGTATTTTGAAGGTTTCAGACAGAGTTTTTTACAAACTTATTATTTGGTATTTTGTTTTCCAATGGATGGATCGAAATATTACAAAATTGCCTATATAAATCCAAAATTTGAGTTAAGCCAGATAAAAATAATTTATGCTTTGTAAAACCTTCTAAATCTAAAGACAAATATGCTACATATTTTTATGAGGAAAGGAATAATTATAAAAAAATATATACAAAATTGACTGGCAATTAAGCCTCCCTTCTGAAATAGACTAAAACCTTATAATATATTTCGAAAAAAATATATGTGACTGACATTTAAAAAATCATCCTTATCATCCTCCCTTACATCTCTCTTATTGTCTTAAATGTGATCATCGGTCAAAATTGAGGATGAAATAAGTAACCTCACCACTGATTTTTAAATAGGCTGAAATACTTTTATGTATAGTTTTATATATAGTTTAGAATTCCAGTTAATAACAGTATAAAAACCCAAGAGAAACTTCTTTAGAAAGACCAAAAAACAAATAAAACAGAGAACAAGATCAAAGTACATTCACCGCAAAATCAGTTGACTTTTTTCACCATTTTTTAAATTAAACAAAAACGACACGAGTTTTTTGTTGATTATGAAACACATTCCATACTAAAATACAAAATTAAAATTTTAAGATCTTCTCGATAAATATAATTAATATATAATTAAAACTCCACATACTTTTCGGATATGGCGAAAATATGGTAATATTTTGAATTAATTATACCCTACAACACTAAGTGTTGGAGGTATTATAAGTTTGATTGGGCCAGAATTTATGTAACACCTCGAAATATTGGTTTCCCATATAGGAAAGTATATATGGATCTTCCTAGCTCGCCGAGCTGAGTCGATCTAGCTATGTATGTCCGTCCGTCCGTCTGTCCGTCTGTCCATGTTAATTTGTAATCACTCTACAGGTCACAATTATGGCCCGATCTTCACGAAATTTAGAATGTAGGTGGGGTTAAGGTCAGAATAGAACCCTATTTCTTTTGGAGATGATCGCATAATATTTAGGGGTTGAAATGGACCAAAAACTGAAAAAATTCCTGATTTTGCAGTTGCTCTACAGGTTGCAATTATAGACCAATCGACGCGGAATTGCGCATGTAGCTGGATATTGGGCGGGGAAGAAGCCTACCTATTTGGGTGGTCATCGGATAATATTTAGCGGGTAAAATAGACCATATCTTTTGTGTTGAAAAAAAATCAAAATTTTTCATTAAACTGCGAATATTTTAAATCCCGGCGTAATCAAAAGCCATGACAAGGTTACCTCTGATCTTTATATTGATGTTAACATCAAAATCAAAAGCCATGACAAGGTTACCTCTGATCTTTATATTGATGTTAACATCCACCAAATCGGTTGTATAGCAAAATATTTGCGATATATATGTCTATCAAAGAAGATATGCTTGAAAGATCTCTTATATGTCGAGAACGGCTGAACTGATTTCGACAGTTCTCATTAATTCAGAATGGCCTCTTCGCAGGAAAGAAAAAAACGCTTAAAAAGTCGCATAAAAATATCTCTCTAAGGATGAAAATATTGATTTTGTAATATTTTCTCATATTTTTTCAATTTTGTCATATTTTTGGCATATTTTCATTTTGAATTAAACATTTGGTAATATTTCTACAGCTAACAAAACTAAGTAGTAAGGATATCAGGATATCATATACAGATCGCATTTATGTCCCGATCCTTATGAAATTTTGCACGGGGATAAGATGAGGATCAGAATAGAAGACTACTGTTTTTGGAGATGATCGCCATATATTTAAGGGTTGAAATGGACCAAAAAACTGCAAAATTTTCAGCAAGTCGTAATTATCGCCCGATCGCATTTGAATGGAGGTTACCGGACATTGCAAAAGCCAAATTGTTTTGGATGGCCATCCAAAAGTATTCAATGTGCGAAATAGTTTGCCAACTTTTGTAGACAAAATACGAAAATATCCATTCCAGTGTCTTTTTGGAGAATTCACAAATACAGGAAAGACGCACTTCTGACTATTTCGGTAAGGCTGATTTCGTTGAAGAATATAGTCAAATGTCTGTATCTCACATAGATGCGTTTAAGTCAAAAACCAATAATAAATGTTAATCTTTTGCCACTTCTGAGAGATTATAGGTCTTTGGGAAATATTGGTTCCAGATCTAGGAAGACCATTTACGTGCAACATCTACCAATAAAAACCTGATGGTTTTCTTTTATTATTTGTCACAATATCTTCGAGTATATGGCCTATATAAACTGTATCATTTATTATAGTGTTGTAGGGTATTCAACGGTCGGCCCCGCTCGACTGTAGCCTTTGCTTACTTGTTTTTAAAATATTTTTACATCATTATTTTAAAACTTTTTTATTCTAAAACACTGATAACTACAAATTTTTTCCTTCTTCTTGCGAAAAAGTGAAATATTTCTTAACTTTGCCGATGTGTAATTAAAAAAACTAAGCAACGTATGACTTTGAAATTTTCGGTACTGAAGTAGAATTTAGTGTTCTATAATAGTTTAAAAACATTTATTCCAAAAGATAAATTTTATTTTTCAATTAATCAATTTCAATAAATGCCGAATATTATCGCAAAAATATTCTGGAGGGTGTATTAAAGCCTTGGGCACCCAAACATTTTGGCCGCAGATCTTGGAAATTCCAACAGGACTCAGCACCATCGCACTCAGAACGCGCCACCCAAGAATGGTAACAAAATGAGGTTCCTCGCTTCATTTCCAGCGCACAATGGCCACCAAAATCTCCGGATACCAATCTGTTGGACTATTGTGTCTGGAGTATTTTGGAAAGCAAGGTTGGCACTGAAAAATACCAAAGTATCGATGAATTCTCCAAAAAGTCGCTGGAATGGACAGTTTCGTATTTTGTCTACAAAAGTTGGCAAACTCCTTCACACATTGAATATTTTTGGATGGCCATCCAAAACTGCTTGGCTTTTGCAATGTCCGGTAACCCCCTTTCAAATGTGCGTGAGGATCGGGCGATAATTACGACCTGCCGACAATTTTGCAGTTTTTTGGTCCATTTCAACCTCTAAATATATGGCGATCATCTCCAAAAAGAGTAGGCTTCTATTCTGACCCTCATCTTATCCCCATGCAAAATTTCGTAAGGATCGGGCCATAAATGCGATCTGTATATGATATCCTGATATCCTAACTACTTAGTTTTGTTAGCTGTAGAAATATTACCAAATGTTTAATTCAAAATGAAAATATGCCAAAAATATGACAAAATTGAAAAAATATGAGAAAATGTTACAAAATCAATATTTTCATCTTTAGAGAGATATTTTTATGCGATTTTTTTAGACGTTTTTTCTTTCCTGCCAAGAGGCCATTCTGAATTAATGAGAACTGTCGAAGTCAGTTCAGCCGTTCTCGACATATAAGAGATTTTTCAAGCATATCTTCTTTGATAAACATATATATCGCACATATTTTGCTATATATCTGATTTCTTGGATGTTAACATCAATGTAAAGATCAGAAGTAACCTTGTCATGGCTTCGTGATTTCGCCGGGATTTAAAATATTCGCGGTTTAATGAAAAATGTTGAATTTTTTCAACACAAAAGATATGGTCTATTTTACCCTCTAAATATTATCCGATGACCACCCAAATTGGTAGGCTTCTTCCCCGCCCTTAACTCTAGCTACATGCGAAATTCCGCGTCGATTGGTCTATAATTGCGACCTGTATAGCTACTGCAAATTCCGACATTTTTTCAGTATTTGGTCCATTTCAACACCTAAACATTTGGCGATCATCTCAAAAAGAAATAGGGTTCTATTCTGGCCCGACCCCGACCTCCATTCCAAATTTCGTGAAGATCGGGCCATAATTGCGACCTGTAGAGTGATTACAAATTAACATGGACAGACGGACAGACGGACAGACGGACGGACGGACATACATAGCTAGATCGACTCAGCTCGGCGAGCTAGGATGATCCATATATACTTTCCTATGTGGGAAACCAATATTTCGTGGTGTTACATAATTTTTGGCCCAATCAAACTTATAATACCCCCAACACATAGTGTTGTAGGGTATAAATATTCATATAATTTTCAAATCAAAATAAATTATATATTTGTTTATATACCTTCTGAAATCTGCAACACTGCAGCGAGATCCAATCCGCTTGTGGGGTTGGGTCTCTTAATATCGAAAAACATAAAAAAATAATAATTATATTAATTGTCCCTTTGCAAAGGCCCTTAATTATCATTATAATAAATTTGCATTTCCTTTGCTATCATCTATCAACACCAGTACAAAACGTAAATACCCACATTCATAATTACTGTGGAATTGTCCACTTTTTTAAATTTAATTTTTGCTCCATTCAAATGAATGCAAAGCGATAATTGTTATGCAAAATATTTTTTAATTAAGTTTACAACACTTACTTATCATCTTATGCCGCCTCAAGTAAAGTTAATCCTTTCGTGTTGTTTTTTTCTTTTCGCACGTTCCTTTCACTCTCGCACTGGTACAGATCTCCAAAGAGGATTTTATGCGTTGATGACAATGATGAGGGCGGCCTGTTGTATGAATGGATTTGCGTATGTGGCTGTGTGTGTGTGAGCGCGCGGTTAAGTGCGTACAAGTGAAGGAATGACTTGAATGGCTGGTGTGAAAACGGCTGAACTGAATTATGTATGTATATATCCTTTTTGGTTTTGATTTGCTATTGTTGTTCCTGTATACTGTTCCGTTCGTAATTCACTTTCTTTTCTTGCTTTGCTTGTTGGTTTATATTGCTCCCGTTTTGTTTTCTACAGGATATTCATTAATAAAAACACAAATTAAATTCTCTTTGGCGGTTATCCTTTTCTTTTCTATTGTAATGGAATTATTTGTGATTTTCCTTTTTTGAGTTTCCACTAATTAGCACATCACTGCGTTTTGCTGATTGAGGATTTTTGCTTTGTGGCCTTTAATTATCCTTGTTATCCTGGAGATTTGGGTTGTAAACTTTTTTCGAAACTTTTTCACAATCTTTGTTACTTTTTGTTATGTATGTTTGTTTCAAGTTCAAAAATTGTTTATAAAACTTTTTTTAAAGATATTTCTATTGAGTTTTGTTATTTCTAAGCGCAGTTCTTTTACTTTTCCCCTACTATGGAATTGTTATAATTTTATTTTTAAGTTTAATCCACACATATAATCAAAATGAAAATGGATTTTCTTTTAAATTTAATAATGACCTTTCAGACACCAGCAACAGCAAGTGAAATATGCCCTCTTCCGATATTCTAAACTGGATGAAAAAATTCACTTTTCGCTTTTGCAACACTCTTTTTTGACTACTTTACAAATTCGCGCCGTTGTGTAAGAGCATTTGATTAAAGGTACTTTTTGTGCTGCAAATCAATTGGCTTTTCTTTGCAAAATTTCCTTTCCCTCGGTCAAGACTTGCTCTAGGTCTTCAGTGGAGATTTTTTCCGCGTTACCGTTGTAAACAAGTCGTTGCCTTCAATCAAACTGTGTTGCGTACTTTTGCAAATGCTCGATACGGTTGGTGTTGATACTTGTCAGTTCCTATGGAAAACTGTTATACATCGACATTTGCTCACGCAAATCCATGTGTAGAGATAGAGAGAGAGAAAAAAAAAGAGCGCACCAGGAATATTCCTGTATACATCGAGAGGAAAATGGTGTAAAGAGATTGTGAAATAAAATGAGAATTTTTTTTCAGTCTGTATGCGTTAAGCATCCCTAAACGAGACATTGAAAAATGAATTAAAGTCGGTGTTTATTTAAGGAACAGTGTTTCGAAATGTTCTTCAAATGTAATACTGAATAAAACAGCAATTATTACACACACACTACCTGAATGGACACTTCAATAGATTTAAATGAATAAAAAATTCAATCATACTTTCTCCTGCATACGAACAAAACGAATTAGGCTAATAAAATTTTACTCGAATATGTTAAGTCTGTACAACTTTTGGCACTGAAAATAGGTCATATATGTCCACAATCAAGTTGATGCCACCACATATAACGATACAAGCTAAAGTATTTTTGTGACTTCAGCTATATTTTCTACCGAATTTGCTACAAATCTACAATCTTAAGTGAAAAATATGTTTTTTTCTTAACGTTTATATTTTAGTTCGTAATAAGTAACATCTTCACTGTACAGGTCCAGATTTTCGTTTATCCCCATGTTAATAGTAACAACTTCAGCATTACGAGATGGCGGATATTTAGAGGTGTTACCAAGAGAATGATATTATTATAGCCTGTTTTTATACCCTACAACACTATGTGTTGGGGGTATTATAAGTTTGATTGGGACAAAAATTATGTAACACCACGAAATATTGATTTCCCACATAGGAAAGTATATATGGATCTTCCTATCTCGCCGAGTTGAGTCGATCTAGCTATGTATGTCCGTCCGTCCGTCTGTCCGTCTGTCCATGTTAATTTGTAATCACTCTACAGGTCGCAATTATGGCCCGATCTTCACGAAATTTAGAATGGAGGTCAGAATAGAACCCTATTTCTTTTGGAGATGATCGCATAACATTTAGGGGTCGAAATGGACCAAAAACTGAAAAAATGTCGGATTTTGCAGTAGCTATACAGGTCGCAATTATAGACCAATCGACGCGGAACTTCGCATATTGCTAGAGTTTAGGGCGGGGAAGAAGCCTACTAATTTCGGTGGTCATCGGATAATATTTAGCGGGTAAAATAAACCATATCTTTTGTGTTGAAAAAATTCAAAATTTTTCATTAAACCGCGAATATTTTAAATCCCGGCAAAATCACGAAGCCATGACAAGGTTACTTCTGATCTTTACATTGATGTTTGCATCCAACAAATCGGATATATAGCAAAATATGTACGATATGTATGTCTATCAAAGAAGATCTCTTATATGTCGAGAACGGCTGAACTGATTTCGACAGTTCTCATTAATTCAGAATGGCCTCTTGGCAGGAAAGAAAAAACGTCTAAAAAATCGCATAAAAATATCTCTCTAAAGATGAAAATATTGATTTTGTAACATTTTCTCATATTTTTTCAATTTTATCATATTTTTGGCATATTTTCATTTAGAATTAAACATTTGGTAATATTTCTACAGCTAACAAAACTAAGTAGTTAGGATATCAGGATATCATATACAGATCGCATTTATGGCCCGGTCCTTACGAAATTTTGCATGGGGATAAGATGAGGGTCAGAATAGAAGCCTACTCTTTTTGTAAATGATCGCCATATATTTAGGGGTGGAAATGACCAAAAACCTTATCGCCCGATCCTCACTCGCATTTGAATGGGGGTTACCGGACATTGCAAACGCCAAGCAGTTTTGGATGGCCATTCAAAAATATTCAATGTGTGAAGGAGTTTGCCAACTTATGTAGACAAAATACGAAAATATCCATTCCAGTGACTTTTTGGAGAAATCGCAAATACAGGAAATACGCACTTCTGACCATTTCGTTAACGCTGATTTCGTTGAAGAATATCAAAAATCTGTATCTCATATAGATGCGTTTCAGTCAAAAACCAATAATAAATGTTAATCTTTTGCCACTTCTGAGAGATTATAGGTCTTTGGAAAATATTGGTTCCAGATCTAGGAAGACCATTTACGTGCAACATCTACCAATAAATTGGAAATGAGCAAATTAGTTTAAGTTGCTTTTATTCGAAAATTAGAGAACGAAACCTGATTGTTTTATTTTATTATTTGTCACAATATCTTGTAGAATTCTTTCGTTTATTATAGTGTTGTAGGGTATTCAACGGTCGGCCCCGCTCGACTGTAGCCTTTGCTTACTTGTTGTAACTATATTTTTGCCAAAGTTTGTCGACTGAAAAAATTATTTCAGATTTTTGAAGCAAAGCAATTTTGGTCTTATGCTCCTTCGTTCTTTTCCGAAGAAGCCAGCCTATGACTAAAGCCAGTCAAAAGAACGTTTTATGTATTCTTAGGAGGGTATATAACATTTGATTGGCCAAAACGTGCCTCATCAAAATGTCGGTTTTAGACCCTAGACCAAATCCGTTTCAGGACATTTGGAGTCGATCAAGCGATGTCTGTCTGTCTGGCTGGTATACGATTTGGTTCAAACTTGGTACATCATAATATTATTATTTTAGATCGAGTTCGGAGATGGCAATATCAGTCAAGTCATTCTTGTACCTCCCCAACAAAAGGTCGAAATGTTTAGCTACTCAGAAATAGGAAAGATTATCCGATCTTGCTGCAGCTTTGCAAATGCTAATATTAGTACCTCCCCCGCAATGAGTCAACATTTTGAAAATCAAAGCTCATATAACTGAAATTAACCTCCGATTCCATTCCAGACTTGGTCAACTCTCTTACAAATTTAGACATGCAAACATTTTGCTAACACAAGATTTGTCGTGAAGATCATATATGTCTGCGAACCCCTTCTGGTACCTCACCCACAAAAAGTCATAATTTTCAACATTTTTATCCGTCTTAACTTGCGAAACAAGTCAGCGATTCTTCAAACCTTGCTTTATCTAAATATTTATCTCAACACGAAACCTAAGATGAATATGGAATTTATGATTTCGCTTAATATTGGATATATAACATTTTCATATTAAATGAAACCTTTTGCAATTGAAATGAAACTTTTTGCAAATCAAATGAAACTTTTAGATTTATGGAAGGAAAAATGACAATACATTGTTATTTTTAGTAGGTTTAAAATTAAATCAACTAATTATAACTAAAATATAGTTAAAGAGGAATTTTTATTGATTATTAATATATACATTTTTATATTATTTCTTAAATGCAAGTGTAAATGCAGAGAAATTAAAACAATATTTTTCAAGGTCTTTTCTCCAAATCGACATTTTAGTTCTTAGTATCTTACGTTAACCTTCTTAAATGATGATTTGTATGAGTATATTGCATAAACACAAATAAAGTAAGGCTTTGAGCCAAACATGTATTTATACCCTACACAACATAGTGTTAGGGTATTATGTCTTTGTTTGTAACTGGGAGAAGGAAGCGAGATAGACCCTAACTATGGGTCTGAGGATATTCATAGAATCACTTTTTGAGTCGATTTATGCATGTCAGCCAGTCCGTCCGTCCATGTATTCTTGTGAGCAAAGTGCAGGTCGCATTCATTATCCTATTGAGATGAAATTTTGCAAAAAATATTTCTCTGGCCCAATGACGAACACTATTTACATTGATGATAATCAGTTCAGATATAGCTATAGCTCCCATATACATATTTCATCCGATTTGGTTTTTAAGTCCCTCATATTTTTAATATGCATTCGATAACAATGACATTTGGTAGCAGATATCTTTTAGAGCCCGGAAATACCTCTGACAATTTTTATCAAGATTGGATCAGATTTGGATGTATCTGATATATATTTTCAACCGATTTCGGGTGCGCCAATTGGCCAATATCAGTCCTAATGACCTGAAATTTGGTACATTCGACCGAAATCAGTCTAGAAGCAAGTACATCAAATTTGGATAAAATCGGTTCAAATATAGCTTTAGCTCCCATATTTACGTTTCATCAGATTTGGTGTTTAAGTCCCTCATACTCGTAATATGCACTCGAAAACAACGATATTTGGTATAAGATATCTTATAGAGCTCAGAAATACTTTTGCAAAATTTCATCGAGAACGACTAAGGTTTGGATATAGCTCCCATATATATCCTTAATCCGATTTCTGTTTTGTTGCGCAAATAATGACTAATATCAGCCAAAATGGAGTGAATTTCGGGACGTACGTTTCCATTTTGTGGAACTCGGCTCCGATATATATATATTTTTTTAATATAATCTTTCTCGAAATGATATCATGCACTCTGTAGCAATGTTATTTGATATAAAAGATTAAAATGTATCCGTCAAATTTGGTGAAAGTCGATTCAGAATTGGATATGCCTCCTATATATTAGTTCCCTCTGAAATCAAACTATAACTACCCTAAAGCCAAATATTGATAGCTGGTATGATCTACTTCAAATAAATTCTTTTGAATTCTTTTACTTTCTTAGGTTTAATAGGCGTTTAGACTTTTGATGTTTTCGGGGCCTATTTTTATGCCAAATATTAATGTAGACTATGTTGACAACCTATGACCCCGCTTAAAAAGAGTTTTTAAGAGACTAAAGTGGGGGTTACAAATATTGACCAACAAATTGTAATTTGCTATGTAAGCTTTTAAAACGTCGATGCACTTGTCATCCATTATTCGTTCCACTTTCATAATCTCTTAATCTCTTTATATTATAAAAAATCGAATTTTGTCGCACAGTGTGATACATTTTAGGCTGCGCAATAATGAAGTAATTAATAATCATAATCTCTATCCTTGGGGTTAGGTTAGGTAAAAGGTTGCGTGGTTGCCTAAAATCACAACCACACCACTCGGAGACCTGTATTCATCCTGTTTAGAGAAGAAGAAAAAGAAGTTCAATGTAGAAAGAAAAATGTAGCAGAAGGGAATGAAAGTGTATCCACGTTGTGATCAGCGCGTTGTCTTTAGCCATTTAATTGCTAATTGTTTCAAAAAAAGAGGTCATGTCGGGCAGAATTTGCTAGTGACAGAGTAATTGTTCCACCGTCTCGGTTTCCTCTTCGGTCTGACAGAGCCTGCAGTATTCGGTGTCGTCGCCCCCCTCACCCATTTTGAAGTTATGGCTCTTATATTACATTGTCCCGTAATTAGGCCTACCATAAGCATTAGGTCGAATTTCGACAAGGAGATGAGTGACATAGATCTCCGTTCAGAGATCACTGGCCATATTTTTTTTTGGAGATATTACATCCGCTTTCCAATCAGTCAGTTCTGATTGAATCTCCCAAGATAGTGCTTATGTAATACTTGGAAGAAGTGATATAACTACTGACTCAGATCCGTCTCTGGCCAATTCATTGCCGGATATGTTGCAATGACCCGAGACCCAACAAAGTTTGACAGGCGTCTTAAACTTTTCCAGATCATTTCTGCATTGCAGAATAGCCATAGATTTGATTGTAACAGAATTAAGAGCCTTCAAGGACGCCTGACTCTCGACATATGAAGGTCTGTTCAGTTCGTCCATAGATTTGATTGTAACACAATTAAGAGCCTTCAAGGCCGCTGACTCTCGACATATATAGTCACGGGTCTATTCAGTCCGTTGATTCTATTTTCCAACAGCTCAATGGCTTTCCTGATAGCAAAGATTTCTGTCTGAAAAATTCTGGAGTCGTTGTTTAGGTTAAAGGATCTTTGGATATTCAAGCTTTCCCTGCAATTAGATATTCTTCCAACTAAAAAATCTTCGAGCAGTTTCTGTTGTATTTCTCTTATCAGTTTGCACCAGAAAATAATTTAACCTAATATAAAATATTAAAGAAACTAAAAACGTAAACTTAAAAATTTTACCCCTTAATGTATAAATAAACAAGTAAGCAAAGGCTACAGTCGAGCGGGGCCGACCGTTGAATACCCTACAACACTACAATAAACGATACAGTTTATATAGCGAGATACTCGAAAGAATTCCACAAGATATTGTGACAAATAATAAAAGAAAACCATCAGGTTTCGTTCTCTAATTAGATGTTGCACGTAAATGGTCTTCCTAGATCTGGAACCAATATTTCCCAAAGACCCATAATCTCTCAGAAGTGGCAAAAGATTAACATTTATTATTGACATATATTATTTATATTATATGAGATACAGACATTTGACTATATTCTTCAACGAAATCAGCGTTAACGAAATAGTCAGAAGTGCGTCTTTCCTGTATTTGTGAATTCTCCAAAAATTCACTGGAATGGACATTTTCGTATTTTGTCTACAAAAGTTGGCAAACTATTTCACACATTGAATATTTTTGGATGGCCATTTAAAACTGCTTGGCTTTTGCAATGTCCGGTAACCCCCATTCAAATGTGCCTGAGAATCGGGCGATAATTACGACCTGCTGACAATTTTGCAGTTTTTTGGTACATTTCAACCCCTAAATATATGGCGATAATCTCCAAAAAGAGTAGGCTTCTATTCTGACCCTCATTTTATCCCCATGCAAAATTTCGTAAGGATCGGGCCATAAATGCGATCTGTATATGATATCCTGATATCCTAACTACTTAGTTTTGTTAGCTGTAGAAATATTACCAAATGTTTAATTCAAAATGAAAATATGCCAAAAATATGACAAAATTGAAAAAATATGAGAAAATTTTACAAAATCAATATTTTCATCTTTAGAGAGATATTTTTATGCGATTTTTTTAGACGTTTTTTCTTTCCTGCCAAGAGGCCATTCTGAATTAATGAGAACTGTCGAAATCAGTTCAGCCGTTCTCGACATAAAATAGATCTTTCAAGCATATCTTCTTTGATAGACATATAAATTAAACATAACGTTCTTTTCGAGTGACAAAATGGGACTAACTTTATTTTTCCTTTATTCTTAAAATTAAGTTTTGTTGGACAATGTATTTAGTGCAACGTTAGCACTTTTGATTTTATTATTTCTTAGAGTTAGGTTTCTTAAAATGTAAGCATTTATCTGTTGTTTATACGAATGAATGACATGAATGCATTGTAAGCATTTTGCAAGCATATTTAAGTGCCATCGAACTTGCACGCGCAACAGAAACAGAAATAAAGAAGTTAACGTTAACTCCTCCCCTCTTTAAACCGAGCGTCCTCGATCGGTCAAAAATAGGGAATATGAGAAATTCTTCGTATTCCCGGCAATTCCACTACTTCCGGCATAGGAACACGATTACGTGCGTCATACGGACATGAATCTGCTATAGACGGGGTGAGTATAATTTCTTTTCCCCTTTTGCAGATCTTGGACCTTATAATGAAAACGATTATCAATATTATCGCGAAGGAGGTAAGTCCAAAATTTGTGGTTTGACCCCACTCGTATTTGCCTCCCAATAAATTTATGGCTTTTGTGTTACTAATTTGAATTTCTTTAATTGACTCTAAAGAGAGCGTCTCTTCTATACTGAGAACAGACTCCCTAGGTTGCAGAATCGCTGGTAATGGTTGAATATGGCTTATTTCAAAAAAGGAATATGATTTGTCGGAAATACTTAGTGTAGTGTTGCTATATTGGATGACATACGATCCAATAAGTCTTTGTGCAACATTATTTATTAGGATTGTTTCATTGAAATTATTTAACAGGATTACCCCTGGAGAAACTTCTTCAACTGTTGGTACTGTTTTGTTATCAGTTACCGTGCAATTCGATGTCTTGCTATTTAACAAATTAGAAATACAGGTGTTATTCTCTATAGCCTCTAAGTTTATGCTATTACAGATACTTATATTATTGTATTTCATGCATTCACTCTTGATTCCGTATAATTTTAAATCTTGTTTGCACATTATTACATTTTCGAATTTTAATTTATTGACGAACTTCTCAAATTTTATAGGTTTCAGTAATAATCTATTACAAACTTTGTTGTCTGTCATTGGTATTCTAATAATATAAATGATAGATTGATTATTAGTTGCGATTTTTATTTGAGCAAATTCAAAGATTTCTTCTACATTAACAAACGGTATTGAATCTTTTTCAATTATATTTTTAATAATATTTATCTCGTCAGATGAAAGTATGAATGAGTTTACAATTCCTATTTTTGCCCAATGGATAGCGTATTGAATATTTACAATTTCTTGTTTTAATATTTCTATTTTAAATTTTAATTTTGAACTTAATCTATCTCTGTTTACATCACTGTAATTTATACTTTTTATTATTTCATTAGTTATTTGTGTTAACTCATTAATTTTTCTCAATGACAATTTGTTAATTACAACTTGTTTATTATTGTTTTCTAGAACTTCATTAGTTTTCTGAGTTATTATTTCAAAATCATCGTGGTCTGGATTTCCAGCAATCCATTTCCACGCTGAACCTATAAAATTCAATGATCGTTTATTTTTCACGTTTGGCTTCAAACGGTCCAAGTATCCTTGAATCTCTATCAGCTCATGGGTTAGGAAGGGATGAAGGAAATGGTGTTTGGTTATGTTCTGGGAAAGGATGTTTTGTAGGGAATTTATTGTTTCTTGATATTTGTCGATGTCAATGATATGAATTATCCTGAAGTTACCATCTTGAATTTTTGCCAAACCGGAATCAAACGCAACAATTTGAGAGTTTGTATAGTCCAAAATCTTGACATAGGCGGTCGCCGTGGCGAATAAAAATCTGAAAATATTTGATTTCTTAATTTCTGATATTGTTTTTGTGTACGGTTTTTCCTGATTCTGTAATAACAGTTGTATTTTGGTTTTCTTTTACTATTTCTTGTCTGTATGCCTTACTTAACTTTGTCCCAAGTCTCCTATTCTCTTTTACGAATATGATTTCTCCTGGCGTATAGGTTTTTGGTTGAGTCCTTTTCTTATTGTGGTAGTTAATATCTTCTGCTTGTTTTTCTTTAAGCCTTTGGGCAATTTCGGATCTTTCTTTCTCTATATCATCCTGACTCATGTTTGCCCTTTTTCCAAGAAATGCTTCAACTGGTTTCTTTTGAATGCTTGAGTGTATTGTGTTATTATATTCGTAAATGGATCTATGTAAAAGCTCTTAGAAGGATTTGTGTAAGTTCTGTGCTTTTAGACATCGCATTATCTCTGACAGTGTAGAGTGAAACCGCTCAATTTGCCCATTTACAGTACTACTGTACGGCGGGATTTTGAACAATTTGATGTTGTACTGATTTTCTAACATGAAAACTATTGCTTTGGAATTAAAAGATCTTTCGTTGTCGATAACTATTATTTCAGGAATTCCAAAGGATATGACTAATTCCCTAAGTGGTTCTTTAATGTCTTCTGCTGATCTTGATTTCAGAATTTTTGCTTGAGCGTATTTAGAAAACTTGTCTATAGCCGTCAATACGGATGTCTTTTCGGTTATGTAAATGTCTATGTGAACAATCTGTCCAGGATTTTGTGGGATAGGTGTTTCCTGTAGGCCTATCTTATTAGGATGTCTATCGTATTTGTTTTCTTTGCAAACTTTACATTGATCGACTATTTTCTTAATTTTAGCTTGCATTCTGGGAAAGTAGTACTTTGTCAATAACTGTGCTTTATTTTCTACGCTATTTCGGTGTGCTCTATTATGTTCAGCAATAATCTTGTTTTCTTGGTCTTCATCATTTTTCAAGTCGGTTACCATTTGTCTTGAATATTTGACTTTGTATTGTGTGAAATTATCACGGAACACTTCTTGCAATACTCCCAAGATTTCGTCATTAGTCTTTAAGCAGTTTGTTACCGATGGGTTTAAATATTTCTTCAAAATGTCTCTGAGAAATTCTGGTGTAATATTTCGTTCATTTATAGTATGTCTGTGATAAGTTGGAAAGACAATTTCAAATTTATAAGATGGTTCATCATCTTCTGAAGAGATGAGAATTTGATTCTTAAATGCGTTTATCGGAGCGTCAGTGTATTGTATTAAATTATGAGATGAGCTTTCATGACTGTGTTGGGTCGAAGTCAGAGCATTTATCTCTTCTGGTTCTTTAGGAGGTCTTGATAGTGTATCGGCAACTACATTTGTACTACCGGGTTTGTATAGTAATTCGTAATTGAATTCCTCAAGGAAGGCTTTCCATCTTCTTAGCTTGAAATTAGCTGTTTTATTATTCAATGCGTATGTCAGTGGAAGGTGATCGGTATAAATTTTAAGTTTGGCAGAACCGTAAAGGTAGTTTCTGAGGGATTTGAGAGCCCAAGTAATTGCAAGCATCTCCTTTTCGTTTGTTGCATAATGTTCCTCTTCCTTTTTGAAAGTTTTAGACAAAAATACAATTGGTTTATTATCTTGTGAAAGCACTGCGCCCATTGCATAGTGCGAAGCGTCCGTAGTAAGTTCAAATTCTTTATTAAAATCGGGATATGCCAATATTACGTCTTCCGATGACAATATTCTCTTTAATTTATTAAAAGCTTCTACTGCTTCTTGATCGAGATCTATGGCCATTTTATTGGAAACGTATTTGGACGCACGTCCTGCCTCCCCCCTTAAATATATTGTCAGAGGTTTAGAAATTTTGGCATAATCTCTAATAAAGCGTCTGTAGAAATTACAAAGTCCTAAAAATGATCTTAAGTCTTTTAGTGTTAACGGAAGTGGAAATTTTTCTATTGCTTCAACCCTTTTTGGGTTTGTTTTTATACCGGAATCGGATATTATGAAACCTAGGAATTCAACTTCTTTTTTCAAAAATTCACATTTGTCGAGTTGTACCTTTATATTGGCTTTCTCTAATGTCTCGAATATGGTTGAAATATTCTTGAGATGTGAATCTTCATCCTCTGCGAATATTATTATATCATCCATATAGATGAAACATATTTTGCCAATGTGCTCCCTAAGAATGTCGTCCAAGGCTCGTTGGAATATGGACGGAGCATTTTTCAAACCAAATGGAAGTCGAGTGAATTCGTATTTTGCATTATTAATAGAAAAGGCAGTTTTTTCTCTATCACTTTCCCTAAGTAATATTTGGTGAAATCCACTTTTTAAATCTAATACACTAAACAGTTTATTTTTTCCTATTTGTGGTAGGATTTCATTTATTTCTGGGATGGGATATCTATCTCGAATTGTCTCCTTATTTAATTTTCTATAGTCTATCACCATTCTGTATTTCACTTTGCCTGATGCATCCGATTTTTTTGGCACGACCCAGATGGGTGAATTGTATGGTGACCGTGAAGGTCTAATTATACCTTGATCGAGGAGTTCCTTTATCTGTTTTTCTACTTCTCCTTTCAAATGCATAGGGTAGGGATAAAATTTTGAATAAACTGGTTCGACATTGGTAGTCTGAATATCGGCGACTACTGTCGTAGTGTAAGTAAGTTTTTGATTTGGTTCCCCAAAGAGTGATTTATGCCTTTGGATCACTAGATCTAATTTTTGTTTCTCTTGTGGGGTTAAATGGTCTGTCCTAAGGTCGATAGTGTTCACAGATCTAGATAATTTCTGCTTTATTTTCACTTTTATTCTATTGTCTATAAGCATGTAGTCTTTTGACGTATAAATGACAGCAGATAATTTTTTTAAGCTATCGTTTCCTAAAATTCCGTCAAAAGATTTAAGGGTTGGTAAAAGGAAGAATTGTAGAGGGCAACAATTTTTGTCAAAAAGATTAATAAAAGTGTGTTGTGTTATTGCTGTTTTTCCTCCTACTGAGTTTGCAAAAAACGGGGTTTTATTTTCTAAAGGATTTTTTATAAGTCCAGGTTGGATATAGTTTTTATTTGAACCCGTATCAATCAAGATTTTAAGAATTTGCCCTGAATTCGTCCTACATTCAAAATAGGGTAAGGACGAATTCGTTAATCTAAAAAATGAATATCTACGAATTCTTGTGTATCTTCTTTGTCATCGTTGTCAAGAACATCATATTGATTTTTTATGTAATCATTGAGATCAGATAATTGTTCTTGATTTTCATACTGCTCTAACATTGTTTCGTATTCTTCAGCGGTGGGACCTAATTCATCTGTGTCTACATGAAAATTTCTTTGTGCCTTATCAGGTCTCCTAAATTGGTCAGAATGTTCTGATGGTCTCTTTCCATAAAATCTATTATTTTGTGCTGGCCTATTCATGTAGTTAACAGCTCGGGATTGCATGGAAGCATCTATTTCCATCGGCTCAGGCTTGGGCTGAGGTTTTGGTGCTGTTGGTCTTGGTGGTTGCAAATTTTGATTTTGGGGGTAATTATGTTGATTATAATTATTACGAGGATAAATAGGAGGATTAGAATTATTTTGTCGAACACCAGAGTGTTGTGGCAAATATGCCAATTGTGGGTAAAATGGCATCTGATTCGTATTTTGAAAATGAGTTTTTGGATGGGGTGGTTTCTGAAAATTTAGTCTATTATTTTTAACTGTTGGATTGTGTGAGTTAGCAAATTGTGCTCTAGCGAATTGATTTTCCATTTTGAGACATAATTGTAGTGCTTGTGGGAGATCCGTCGGTTCTTTCATGCCAAGATGAATTGACATTTGTCCTTTTAGTCCTCTTATGAAAATGTCTAAAGCTTTATCCCTATAAGTTTGGGCTAGGATATCTAGAGCTTCTTTACCTACATCGAGACATGACAATTTGTTCATAATAAGCGTAAGGTGTGAATACACTTCTTGATAAAAATCTTGGATACTGTTGTTACCTTGTATTAAGGTTGTCATTTGATATTCTAGTGTCGTAAGATCACGCTTATCTGCGTAGTGAAGCGTTAGACACTTTGAAATACTACTCCAATTAAGGGGTGTATTGTAAGACTCTAAGGCCGCATCGGCATTACCGATGATTTTATTCCTTATGGTGTTAAGGATGGCAAAGTATTTTGGGGTACCTTTTGTAGATTCGTATAACTTAAGGATCCTTTCGACACTCTTTTTCCAAGAGCTGAATTCCGATGCTTTTCCTGAAAATTCTCTCAAGCTTCTCACTACGTCGGGTACTTTATCTAAATCTGTCAAGTTTTCTCTATATCTGACGTCGATAGTTTCGTCTTCGCCTGCTATGTCTGAACTAGGTCTTAAAAATTGGGCTATGGCAATTTGGCATTGCTGTGCACAGATTCTGGCAATGGTTTGTTCCATGTTTGCTGAATTTATTGCGCTATTATTGTTATTATTATTCTGTCCGTTATTATTTTGTCCGTCGGAGTTATTGACGTTAAGGATGGGTGGTCGGATAAGGTTATTTGGGTTGGACATTTTAAACGATCACTATTTAGTTGTTAACCTTTTAGAACACAAATTATATTTTTACAATTTTGTTTTGTTTTAACTTTTCAGAATTAATAATAGGAAAATTGTTTTATCAATGTTTTTAGTTTTTGGGTTTTTTTTTTTTTTTTTCTTAAACGCTATCACTTTTTATCTCTAAATTTACAATACAACTTTATAGAGCATGCCGTCTGTTTTGTTTTAACTTTTCAAAATTAATAATAGGGAAATTGTTTTTATCAATGTTTTTAGTTTTTTTTCTTCACTTAAACACTATCACTTTTCTTTCTAAACTTACAATAAAACTTTGTAGAGCATGCCGTCTCCTGTTGATTCTCCGTATTCCTTTTTGCTTCCGCTACTAAGGGGGTGTCTTCAATCTTTTGAGCCGGCTGGATGTCGTTGACTCTCTCGTACTCCACAAGTTTTTCCCACAGCTTTTGGGGATTTAGTGTTGATTTACAGCCTTTATAGGGTGTCTTCTTCAACAGGTTATTGATGTTTTTAGTTACCAGTACGCAGCTTTATGAGGTGCCTTCTTCCACAGGTTTTGATGTTTTTAGTTAGCAGTTTGCAGCTTATGAGGTGCCTTTATTAATTTGCAGCCGTTTGGGTGCTTTTAATTTTTCGTTGGGCGCCAATTAAACATAACGTTCTTTTTCGAGTGACAAAATGGGACTAACTTTATTTTTCCTTTATTCTTAAAATTAAGTTTTGTTGGACAATGTATTTAGTGCAACGTTAGCACTTTTGATTTTATTATTTCTTAGAGTTAGGTTTCTTAAAATGTAAGCATTTATCTGTTGTTTATACGAATGAATGACATGAATGCATTGTAAGCATTTTGCAAGCATATTTAAGTGCCATCGAACTTGCACGCGCAACAGAAACAGAAATAAAGAAGTTAACGTTAACTTATATATCGCACATATTTTGCTATATATCCGATTTGTTGGATGTTAACATCAATGTAAAGATCAGAAGTAACCCTGTCATCGCTTTGTGATTTCGACGGGATTTAAAATATTCGCGGTTTAATGAAAAATTTCGAATTTTTTCAATACAAAAGATAGTGTATATTTTACCCGCTAAATATAATCCGATGACCACCCAAATTGGTAGGCTTCTTCCCCGCCCTAAACTCTAGCTACATGCGAAATTAAGCGTCGATTGGTCCATAATTGCGACCAGTATAGCTACTGCAAAATCCGACATTTTTTCAGTATTTGGTCCATTTCAACCCCTAAACATTTGGCGATCATCTCCAAAAGAAATAGGGTTCTATTCTGACATTAACCCCACCTACATTTTAAATTTCGTGAAGATCGGGCCATAATTGCGACCTGTAGAGTGATTACAAATTAACATGGACAGACGGACAGACGGACGGACGGACATACATAGCTAGAACGACTCAGCTCGGCGAGCTAGGAAGATCCATATATACTTTCCTATATGGGAAACCAATATTTCGAGGTGTTACATAAATTCTGGCCCAATCAAACTTATAATACCCCCAACACATAGTGTTGTAGGGTATAACTAATAAACTATCTAATCATTATTGCAAAAATTTTGAAAATTTTAGTTTAAAGCAATTTTTTAAAAATATTTGTACGATTAAATTTTTAAAGTATTTAAAGTGTTTTTTCAAATATCATGGTAAAGGACACAAATATTGTCTTACGTTAGCCATAAGGCATGACAATGCTTATTATTTTAAAATAATTATTTTTTATGGTATATACCTATGTGTCAATGTGCTTATATAATAACCATTTTATTTATGATGAAATATCCTAAATACGATACTCATGAACATCCAACTGTAGATAGCTTTATAAAATAAACATAACAAATTTACAACATTTTTATAACCCACGAACATATAGAAAATATAAAAATATTAACTTCAATCTTTGGGGGCTTAATAAAACAATCTTCTTTAATGTTGTCATCCTAAAAATGAAATATGTGAAACAAACGATATAAACCTCACAACAAAACCAAAAAACACACACAATGCCAATGAATTATGCAAAAATCTTTCAACGTCTAGCAGCTAAAGCTGAGGCCGAAGCAACAGCCAACCATCGAAAACAGAAATAAACAGCAACAGCGGCAAGGGGAAAAAATACCAGCAAAAAATAACAGCTCTTCAGATTAGTCTTAAAAACTAAATGCGAACTCAAATCCATTGGGAAAAATTACCACTCATATTCACGTGCCAACGAAGCGGCGAAGGCATTCTCACGCACTCGTAAAATTGCTACCATGTTTAAGAACCCATACACACGCACTGGAATTCCGAGGATATAAAAGAGAATTACTTTTATGAACAAGTCAAACTGTTATAAACTCACACAACTACATATGCAAATCCAGATTTCCACTTGCACACACACACACGGCATACATCTTTATATAAGTAGCCACTTAAAGTTTTCAACGCAACATAACAAAAGCAACAAATTGTTGCTTCTCTTGCAACAGTTTGCTGTTATACTTCAACTTTGCAACCTCCAACTTCGTTGGCTTTGTTCAACACCAATACACATACCCAAAGCTCTTGCGCTATAGAGAGAATGTTGAAAGTTAACACTTGCCACCACACGCACACACACACGCCTATTCACTCAATGTAATACCAACTTCCTCCAACTTGCATATATACCCAGTGTGTTTCATTGGTATATCGGATTTGTTCTCTCATACCCTGTTTAATCTCTTCTTTGTGTATGAGTTTGCATAAGTGTCTGTTGCTGTTGTTGTTTCAACAGTCATCTGTAGTAGCGGCTTGATAAAGAATAAGGAAGAAGTATTTGAAAGTTATCCGCTGTCGTTGTTGTGCTTCACAGATGTCTCCACGAGCAAGGCGCGCTCCAACTGAGGAACAAACACTGCATCCCTCGTATGTGTGGAAGTAGCCAAATTTATGGTGATCAATTTACGTAACGTCAAAGTGAAACCAAGTCTAACGACAATTATGGCGTACACACATGCATATCTCATCCAAATGGAATGACAACGAAAAAACAAACTCTTTTTTCTGGTGAAAATATTATACTTTAATCAAGTAAATACGGTGTTAAATTTAGCACCCTCTACCATGGAATCTGTCAAATTAATTTTGGTTGACCCATGCAATATCCGAAATATATCCGAGCAATCGATATATGGGAACCGAGTTTCATCAAATGGAAAAATGTGCAAAATTCATTCAATAAGATTTGGAAGGAATTTTTAAGCTGTATTTGATGTCTGGTACCAAATATCATTGTTGTAGAGTGCATATTACAAAGGTGATGGACTTAAACACTAAATCGGATGGAAAATATACTGGAGCCATAGCCATACATAATCCGTTTTTCCCAAATTTGAAGTACTTGCTAGGCTTAATTCTGTCATATGTGCCAAAACCACTCCATTTTGGTCGATATAGCTTATTTGGTGCACACTACACTTAAACTTGAAAAATTATATTTATGGGATCTGTACCCAAATTGTTATTATTTTGTTGACTTGCATAAATTGACTCAGAATGTGATTCTATAGCGATCATCAAAAGGAATTATGAATCTACCCGCAAGCACCCCAATTAACTAAATTTTGTCAGTCCGTTACTAGTTATAAGCCGTGTGCTTAAATAATCCAATGGGATTAGATGCAAAGATTGACACTTTTTTTGTCCCTAAGTAAACGAAAATACGACAGTTGCGAATAAATAAAAAAAACACTGTCAAACACCAACCAACAAACACTTTGAACAAAGTGTATACTATGGACTAGGTAGGGGTTAGTCTTTGGTCACTTGTATATGACTGTAAATTTGGAACTTGTATAGTACAATCTACAGGTAGGCATGTTAATGTTTACAGTTGTTTGCACTGTAAGGGGTCTTAAATAGAACTAGTTACTGGGACCCTGGGGATAGATCAGTTTTCCGTGCCGTACTAGCCCACGTTGCTAGCGGGTATTTCATTTCTCTTTGCATATTGCAAATAAATGCACAAAGACATAATACACTGTACCACAGTGAGGCATAGGGTATAATGAAATTGCCAAAAGTATAGGGGGAGAACGAAGTTTAAGTTTTTTAAAGGTTTACCAATACGTGTACCTTAAGTACCATATTTGAACAATTATATCCTGATATTTGAAACGAATATCCTGTGGTACCGTAATATGGAGCTACAGACAAATATGGATCTGTATAGACAATTTTATGCTACAGGAGGTAGAACACGATGCTAAATACCACATTAAGAATAATTCCCTTGAATAACGTGGTTTAAATGGGAACATAGAAAAACCTCCACCTATGTAGACGAAATTCTGCCCCCAGGGATAATTTCTATTTTAAACTATAAAACAGAATATGAGACAAATCCGTTAAAAAATAGGACCTATATCATCAAAATGGCGAATATCCTGTCACCGATATATGAGGGATAGGGGAAACAAACGTAGACCTATAGGACGATGTTCTGCAATCAAAGGTAATTATGTTTGAAAATATGACTTAAAAAAAAAAACAAATTACCGAATATAGGGTGGTACCGATATATGGGGGCTATACGATATCGTAGACCGTCCCAGGCCCATCTTCGAACATGGCCTGCCTGCATAAAAAAATGCACTTCTGTGAACGATCTTTGATTCTAAAGTCGTGTGAACTCTAGCGGCATTACAACAGATGGACGGATGGACATGGTTTAATCAACTTAAAATGTTACGCTGATCAAGAATATATGCTTTGTTGGGTCTTAATAATAATTTAGATAAGTTAAAAACGGAATATACCCTCGATACTATGTATGGTGTGGGGGTATGGTTACCCGTTCCTGTTATTTTAACATGGGAATTTTAGATGAAGTAAGTGGCCATTTTTGGTCATTTAGAATCGATTAAATTAGTATTTATTAAACGAACTTTAAATGCCCGAAAATAACTGCTTATTTATATTAGTAAAAACAATGCAAAATGGACTGCCCTGAGCCCTGAGCTCTAGCCCCATGCTAACTTCCGCTGTGATTGGTCTATAATTGCGACCTGTAGAGCAATTGCAAAATCAGGAATTTTTTCAGTTATTGGTCCATTTCAACCCCTAAATATTACGCGATCATCTCCAAAAGGAATAGGGTTCTATTCTAGCCCCACCTCCATTCTAAATTTCGTGAAGATCGGGCCATAATTGCGACCTGTAGAGTGATTACAAACTAACATGGACAGACGGACGGACGGACATACATAGCTAGATCGACTCAGCTCGGCGAGATAGGAGGATCCATATATACTTTCCTATGTGGGAAACCAAATATTCGTCAGAGACCCCTAAAAAGTACATATATTTGTGATCAGCCTAATCATCTTTATAACACTATACGTTCATTAAATTCAAGACAGAGGTTACAATTTGGCAGATAAATCCCAGCCGAACTCAAAATCGTTTTTAGAAATTATTTGTGAAAAGCAAAACCAGAAAAAAATACAAAAAACAAAAAATAATACAAAAAATAATTACATTTCTCGAAACCTAATCCGCTTCAGCTGATGCCATTAAGAAAGCCAAGAATGTATACCCAGATGCGATGCGTATATACTTATTAGAAATAAAATTAGAAACACATTTACGCTCGCTCTTTCTGAGGCATTTGTATACGTTAATGGAGTTTTGTAATAAACAAATAACATTCGCTGAGATTATTTAGATTTAAAACAAAAGTCGAACAAATAAAGACACCAAATCACCAGACAAATATTTGAAAAAAAAGTTAATAAACTTTCATATTATTCGCCCAACGGAACGGCCCCCAAAGAACATCAACACCTGTAGCCCCACATTAGGCACTCATACTCCAAACGAAGTGCCAGAGTAATTGTGACAATAATAATTTGTGAGACACTGAGTTTGGTTTTAGCCGAGTTCGAGTTCCTTAAATAGATATCATTGATGTGGTAGTTGTTGCTGTTTGTTGTGTCACTGTGTGAATTTGGTTTAATTGTTGTTGCTATTATTGTTCTTGTGTTTTATTTTCAGGAACTTCTCCTAAGCTTTCACTTGGCTGAATATGAAGATGAAGCAGAACTTTTTCATGGTTTTGCTGATGTTGTTGATTCTTTTGCATCTGGTAGTGCTGCTGCTACTGATGATGTTCTTGTGTTTGTTGTTGTTTTTATTATGCTACTCCTTGTTAAGTTGGCTTAGTTGTTCCCCAAATAGGATAAAGGAAACGTATTAGTAGCAAAATCAGCAGCAGAAGCATCAGCTGCTTTCTATTTGCCATTCTCAGCAATGTGAATCCAGTAGAACATCACTGTATTGTGTCCACCCATCCCAGTGGGTGGATGGCTAGTTGATTGAGTTTGTGTGTGTGTGTGTATGTTTGGGTAGTTTCCCAACACCCTAGACACTTTCCGACAACACAAGGATATGACAAGTTAGTCTACTCTACAAAACAAACCGCACATTAACCACAGCAACAGTTTGGCGGCGTTTTACTAAAATACATCAGCATCCTATCGTCTTCATCTCAAGTGTTTTACATGAGCAACGATGCGATGCCTGGTATTACTCGACCACCTCTCGCTCCCTCTTTGAATAAAAACTGGCATAGGATGTTGGTCTACTGTTGCTCATCTTTTCTATGGTTCTTTTTGTTTGTTCTTAGCAAGTCTGGCAAATGAATGTTGTGCTCTTTGGCAAAAAGAAAAAAAAAAAACAACAAATTCCAATACAAAGCCTCAGATCGTCCTGGCACATTCTTAACTACCCACCCACACCTTAAGCATCATCATCATCGCCACTCTGCATCGTTGTTTGGTTATAAGCCAGGAAAAGTTGAGTAGAAGGTTAACTCAATACCTAACACATAAAAAGACAGACAGACAGACACCACCAGACTATGAACTTTGGGCGTGGAGTAAAAAATGTTAGATGAAAACCAAAGAAAGTTTTTCGGGGCTTTAATAAAACGAAATTTAATATTAACATTCATAAACAGTTGGAATCTGAGGTAGAAAGGAAGTTTTTGACAGTACTAGCGAGAGACTTTGGAATGGTAGCATGCAACACGTGGCAAGGACGTTAAGTTCCGTTGTACTAATAAATCAATTTGTAAAAAAAATTAGAATTATGTTAAAAGGAATTTTTGTGAATTGAAACTTGTTTTTTTATAAAATTGTATATAATGTGATACGAAGTTCGTATGAGCGAAAAACCATGATGTAATTGCTAAACTTCGTTATATAAAAGATTTCACAACCACATGCTATGTTGGTTAGGATTAATGCATAAAGGACAAAAACTTATTAAATAAAATCTTCAACGTAAGCAAAAATCTGGCGGGGCCATGTGATATTTTACACTGGTCCATAGTTTTAGTGCGTAATGATATTTTTTATACCCTCCACCATATTATGGAGGTGGAGGGTCCGTCTGTCTGTCTTTTGTAATCACGCTATCATTTGAACGAATTGAGATAGAAGGCTAAAATTTTGCACACATGTTTATTTTGCCAGTAGGCAGGTTAAGTTCGTATATGGTCCACGTTTTCATATAGCCCCCATACAACGGTACCTCCCGATATTCTGTATTTTGATGATTTTAACGACATTATTCACCGGCATTTTCTCAAACTTCGAAATGGATACTACAGCCTAGGACAGAAAAGTGTCTGTGCAAGTTTACGTCTTCGTATAGACCCCATATAACGGTACCTCCCTATATTCGGTATTTTGATGATTTTAACGACATTATTCACCGGAATTGTTTCAAATTTGCCATTTGAAGTTCGTAATGGGTACTACAGCTTATGACAGAAAATTGTTTGTGCAGGTCCACGTCTTCGTATAGCCCCCCTATAACGGTACCATCCAATGTTAGGTATTTTGATGATTTTAGCGTCATTATTTACCGGAGTAGTTTCAAATTACGTATTTAGAGTTCGCAAGGCGAACTACAGTTTGTGACACACAATTTTTTATGCAGGTCCAGGTCTTCGTGTAGGCCCATATATCAGTACCTCCCTATATTCGGAATTTTGAAGATTTTAGGTACAATACTCACCGAAATTTATTTTTTGAAAAATTTCGAATTCGTTCCAAATGATGGAGGGTATTCAAAGTTCGGCCCGCCCGAACTTACTGTTCCTTAACTTGTTGTATTTAAATTTCTCATTTGAATATTGCAATGGTTTATGACAAAAGTTGCCTATGCAGGTCCACGTCGTCCTATAGACCCTAATATTGCGGCTACATTCGCTATTTTTAAGATTTTAAGAGAATTTTTAACCGGTTTTATTTTATTTTATTTTATTTTATTTTATTTTTATTTATTTATTTATTTTTTTTTTTTTGAAAATTTCCAAAATCTTTCCAAATGTTGAAGGGTATTCAAAGATCGGCCCGGCCGAACCTACAGCTTTTTTACTTGTTATAAACTAAAATTTTTCTTATATAGTTGCCATTTGGCTTTTCATGCTAAAATCGTCTTTTTAGGTTTTCCTTTTCTTTTTTGTTTATTGCTGTAGTATTTCAAACAATTTCTACCTGCGATATTCTATGTAGTTTCCGTATTTGTACGTTTTTATACTCTCCAACATAGTATGGCTCTACTAAGTTTGTCATTCCGTTTGTAACACCTCGAAACATGCACTTTAGACCCCACAACGTATATATACAGAGTAAGAACTGCAACAAAGTCAAACGCCATAATTTTTACTTATTTTGTTTTTAATTTTATTGAATGAAAGCAAAAAATGTCGGAAATAGCATCAAATTTTAGAATAAGTTTAGATTTGTTTGAATTGGTCACCTTTGACACGAAGTATGGCCTTCAAAGGGCCAATGAAATCGTTACACGCTGCCCGAATGTTGCTCTGCGATATTTTGGCCCATTCCCTGCGAAGCGCTTGAATGAGGTGATCGACAGTTTGGTATTTTGTAGTGCCAACCTTGCTTTCCAAAATACTCCAGACCCAATAGTCCAACGGATTGGTGTCCGTAGATTTTGGTGGCCAATGTGTACGGGAAATGAAGCCAGAAACCTCATTTTGTAAACATTCTTGGGTGGCGCGTGCTAAGTGCAATGAGCTCTGTTGGAATGCTCAAGGTCTGCGGCCAAAATGTTTGCGTGCCCAAGACTTTAATACACCCTCCAGAATATTTTCGTGATAAAATTCGACATTTATTTTGATGTCACGGTCGATTAATACGGCCGGAGAGCGACCATCGGCTGTTATGGCGGCCTACACTATCACCATGGCCGGCGCTTGAGTTTTGGTGGTCAACCGAAGGTGCACATTTCCAGCTAACCTCTTTGGCAAGTAAACACGATCATTTTGTTTGTTTACAAACTGCTGGACAACGAATGTTTTCTCATCGGGGAAAACCAAATTCGGCAGTTCACCACTTTCGGACAAGCGAAGCAACTCTTTAACTCTTTTGAGTCTATTTTCTTTCTGTTGCGGTATAAGTTCTTGCACTTTTTGGAATTTCAATGGCTTTACCCCGAGCTCATTTCTCAATATTTGCCGATTGGAATATTGCGATATGTTCAGCTCACGAGCCATTTTTCGGCTACTGCGACGCGGGTTTCGATCAAGTCGCTTCTTTACTTTTCGAGCCATTTCTATTGATGTTGCTGTTTTCTTTCGTCCACTTCCTTGACGTCGAGCTACGCGGTAACGAGCAATGGTACAAGACGCAAAAGATTTACTTACATTAAAATGCTGGAGTGCTCTAACGATAGCCACTTGCATTCCTCCACGAATAACTTTTTTTCTGGAAAATGCTCACCAAAATGCTTGTGTACGCTTGTAAACAATATAGTGATCTGTCACTGGAATAGTTTTAACAGCTGTCGGACGAGTGGTTTGGAAATGACGGCAGTGTGAAGTTGGTTGCAGTTTTTACATCTCACCCTGTATTCTGGATCAGAATAAATACTATATCGATTAAATTTGGTATTTGGAGTTAGTAATGGATATTACAGTCTATGACAGAAAGTTGTCTGTGCAGGTCCACATTTTGGTATTCACAGAATTTATTTTTCAAGTTTCGCATTTGAATACTGTTATGGCTTATGACAAAAGTTGCCTATGCAGGTCCGTCGTCGTACAGACCGTAATATAACGTGTACGTTCCAAATTTTTAAGATTTTTTAACGTATTTTACTTTTTTTGAATATTTTCAAATTCGTTCCAAATGGTGGAGGGTATTCAAAGTTCGGCCCGGCCGAACTTACCGCTCACTTACTTCTTTCTTTATTAGTATTAGCTTAAAGGATTCGTTCGCCGAATCAGTAGCAATTAAATAGAAATAAACATCTACGGCATAGAAATATGTTACCAGCCTAATTTAATAAATACAAAGAACCTTATCACATTGTACGACATAAATCATGTATAGGTCACAAGTGTGATATTTATGTACTCGCAGTAATGGTAATTTTGGATATATTTTTTTTAAATGAAAGTCTTAGTTTTTTCACACGCTAAATAGTATTCGAGGACCATCCAGAATACTACACTCCGTCACCTAACTATGTGCAAAATTACACGTACATTGGTCCATAATTGTGACCTGTAGACCTACTGCCGGTCAGTAAAATATATTTTTGGTCGTCCCCTAAGTATTGTGAAATTATATCCAAAAATTATAAACTTATATTCTGACTATCGGACTATGACTATGAAGGTTCGGCTCGTCGATATATGATGGTGTTACTAACTTTTTGGCCCAATTAAAAAAATTGTTAAATGGTCGACCCAAAAGTTCAAATTCACAATACCAAATATCTGAAAGGTCCACGTCTTCGTATAGCCCCCCTATAACGGTACCTCCCGATATGCGGTATTTTGATGATTTTAGCGTCATTATTTACCATTATTTATTTAGGTATTTGAAGTTCATAATGGATATTACAGCCTATGACAGAAAATAGGCCATGCAGGTCCACGACTTCGTATAGCCCCTATATATCGGTACCTCCCGATATTCGGTATCCAAATGGTGGAGGTTATTCAAACTTCTGACCAGCCGAACTTACAGCTTTTTTACTTGCTCTTTACTGGTTTTTATTTAATTTATTTGCAGTTTAAAAATTATTTACTACCAATGACACTCCCAAGTTAAAATAAGGAATTAGGATGCAGTTTTGCATATGGTGCCACATCGTATTCAATAAACCCATTACGTAGTAATCATATTTTTTGATGGGAGAGCATATATTTCATGTTTATTGGATACCTCAACTGGCTGAGAATGTAATCCGCCTATCTAGCATTTTAACATAATTATCAATTTAAAGCCAATTTACACTGAATCGCATATTTATTCGCTCTGACGTTCCATCGGTCTACATGGGGAGTGTATAAAGGACATTACATTAATATAATACTTGCATTCAAATATCTTCTTTTTTCGAGTGTACCCTCTTGGAATGTCATAATCATCATCATCATCATTGCCGTCATTCTCAACAAGTGGTATTAACATAATCAAGAAAGATTGAAGAGACTATTACGAATTCATTTTCATTTCTAAAGGCAGGAAACGACTTGTGTTTAAATGCAAATGAAAAATGGCAACAGAAGTACTCCCAGGGTGTGGCCATGTAAATCGATTTAAATGTGTTTGAAGAAAGCAAGATGCAAAGTTTTAAAAATCCCATGAATTTTAAAGCCATCTATTTTTGCGCAAAAAGATGTTTGGATTTTATCAAAACCTTAAAGGTAAAATGCAGTTTTTCTTACAAAAAAAATTGAAACACCGAATTGTGGATTCATCTGGAATCATGTTTAAAATATATATAGATTTCTTCATTTATTCTCAGTGCAAAATCGAATTCCTATTTATTTTCTCTAGATATTTCCATCTGTCTCACTGCCTTATTTGAAAGTTAAAACAGTGTCAGATTGTTTTCCAACGGTTAATTATATGTATCTCTTTTGCATAGGAAATGAGAAACTTTTCCATTTCTAACATTTATAACAGAGAAATTATTTGTGTATAGTAGCATTGAGAAATACAATTTGTGGCATTTTCCAAAAGCTTTATTGTCTAACTAAATTATCTATACTTAACATTTGAAGGTATCAAGTTACGTTGGAGATACACTGAAGTGGCAGGTAAATTGCATTTATAAACACATACTGTTTCTGTTCTCAATGCGGGAATATTAAAAAATCACATTGAAGTTTTAATTAAATATTTTCTTAGTTCATAGCATTGAGCAAAACGTATTGATGAATAGTTCAACATTTTTATTTACACAGAATGGAAAAATATTTGTTCCTTTTCCTGCAGACATAAAACTGTTGATCGATTTTGTTTGAAATTTATCATTTGAATTCGTTAAACAAGTTACAATTGCCATTATAGCCAAAGATTGCTGAAAAAAATGTAACAAATAAATACAAAAAAGCGATCAATTTAATCAGTAGCAGAAAATAAATTGTATATTCCTTATGCATAAAATGGACTTAACACTATATGTGAACGAAAAGGACATGGAAGTGGAATTCGAAACCAGTATTGCTGTCAGCATCATATATCTGACCAAATTTCGTTTACCATCACTGTTCAATATACATTTTAACCTATTTATTTAATTACCATTTCTTTCATTATTTAGTTCGGTGGACCTAACTTTTAATACCCTGTACCTTTGGGTAATTTGAAACAATTTCATGGGCAAATGTGACTAGGATTAACAAAATCGTTAAATCGTTAAATGTAGCAAAAATTATCATCAAATATCAAAACGTGAACCTCTTTTACCATATTGTACCACCGGGGCTAGAACCCATTTCGAACTACAAATACCAATTTTTAGACAAATCCTTAGAAATTTTTTTCAAAAATCGTCATAATACTGAATATCGGGAGGTACCCGCCTATATATAAAAGTGGACCTATAGATACAAATACCAATTTTTAGACAAATCCGTAGAAAAATGTGGCACAAGTCATGAAAATACTGAATATTGGGAGGTACCGTTATATGGAGGCCATACGAAGGCGTGGACCTGCACAGACATTTTCTGTCTTAGGCTGTAGTATCCATTACGAACTTCAAATACCACATTTGAAACAATTCCGGTGAATAATAATTTCGCTAAAATCATCAAAATACCGAACATCGGGAAGTACCGTTATATGGGGGCTATACCAAAACGTGGATTTACAGGGCCCAATTTCAATACCAAAAGTCCTGCAGACACAATATACATTTTAGTAATATTTTGTCAACGTACTTCATTTCGTGCGGAAGGTAGAGTGATTTCCACAGACGGACGGACATCGCTAAATTAACATAGAATTTTCTTCTGATCAAGAATATATATCAAGAATGTACTTTGTGGGGTCTAAAATGTATATTTCGAGGTGTTGCAAACGGAATGACAAATAAAAACACGTTAAAAAAATCTATAGATTGGCAAGTAAAAAAATATATGCTTACAGGCTAACCAGAATATGTGATATCCTACACCACTACAATTTGCCGTAAATTTTCTGCCCTTTGGACAGAAATGAAAAAATAATTTAGGACTTTGGGATACGTAATTGAACTACTTAAAAAATTTTTCCAAACGTGTAATATGTATATGTTTTTGGTAAAAGCCACGTAACCAAGCAACATTCGATGGCGATTGTTTTATAATTGGGACCTGTAAAGTGACTGTAAAATCATGCCTAAATATTTTGAGATGATTTGCAAAAATTTGCAGCTTCAGGTTACCCTAAACCTAAGTCGATATCGGACTATATTGACGACAGGGTGATAATGATCGACGAAAAAGCCGAAGTTAGAGCCTTGAAATTTGGCACGAGGGTCAGCCTTGGTGCGTAGGCGTGTGATAAGGCTGGGTTTTTGAAAGTACATACTAAAAAGAGTACGGAAAATGTTATGACTTTATAATTTAATTTAATACATTATACTATAATAAGCTACAATTCTGAAATTTGGAATGAGAATTGCCGATGGAGTGCAGGATAGATGTAGCAAAGGGTTTATAGAAATTCAAACTTTAAGGTCACAAAAAGATTTAAAATGGTAATAAACATCTTGTAATAAACTTTGGTATTATGTGAACAAACAAAGCATGAAATGTAAATCAAGATTGGAAATTAAGTTTGATATATGAAGGTGGATTTGGAAATGTGTACTAAGTTTACGAACTGTACTTAAGTTGGAACAGTTTGGTTTAGGGTGTACGTATAAAGCTGGAATTTTGAAATTTTGTATTAAGGTCCCTGTTGGTGGTATGTTTGTGATAAAGAGATGGTTTTGGAAATGTGTATATTTGGTATTAGGTGAAGGGATAAAGCTAAAGTTTTGAAATTTGATATGAGGAATACTGTGGCATCTATGTTTGTGATTTGCGTCCTCTAAATACTTGTTCGAATATTTTAGATCACTGTTGGTGTCTAGCATGTAGAGATGTAGATTGTTTCGGATATGCGTAATAAATGTTACTAAATTTAGTATTGGATGAAGGGACAGAACTGAAATTCTGAAACTTTATACTGTTTCTAGGTTTACAGGCGGAGACGTTGAAATAAATTAGGACGGGAACATTTGGTGTGGATCAAGTGGGCAATGGTTTTACCAATATCATCCCCGATAAACTTCATTCGTTCCGAAAAAGGAAAAACTTAAATAATAAGTGAAGAAGTTTTGATTAAATATGTTTTTTAAACTGTGCACTGCGATTACCAACCAGTAAAGAAAGGTATAAAGGCGGGCAGGGCCGACTTTATGATACCTTACACCACTATGCATATTTACATTGGGAATGCATGTGAAGTAGATCATACCTACTTCTTATGAATACTTATGAACATTTTTGGAATGCGTTTATGGCATTAGAGCAGTTATAATTGGAATCAGAGCGAGGTAATATATGAGATGTATATCCAACTCCGAATCGACTTCAACCAAATTTTACAGAGGCATTTATTCTTTTTGCACCACATAACGTTGCTATAGAGGTCACAAAATGACTTCCAGAAGGATTGTATTAAAAAGTGTATATCTGAGCAATAGATAGATGGGAACCGAGTTTCAACAAATGTCGTATTTGCTTCCAGGATAAATTTATAAAGTTTCGCATAGGTATTTCTGCGCCCATATCTTGTATCAAATATGTTATGAATGGGATGCATATTACGAATTTGAGGGACTAAAACCCTAAATCGGATGAAACATATATGGTAGCTGTAGCTATATGAAACATATATGGTAGCTAAAGCTATTTCTAATCCGATTGTCACCAAATTTGAGTCTACTGCTTTTCGGTCGTACATTCCAAAATCCATTTTATTTGGGGTAATATTAACCTTTTTGGTGCAAATTTAAACTGAAATCGGATAAAGATATATATGGTTGCTGTATTCCAAACTGAACCGATTTCTAAAAAAGAACTAGAACTTAAACTTCAAATCGAACGAAAGGATTTTCGATTTTCGAAAGATTTGAAGTACTTTTTTAGCTCAATTCGGCGGGATTTGTCGAGATACATACCATTTGGAAGAATATTTCACATATGGCGTACAATAAAATTAAAATCGAAAGAAAATACATATGGGAGTTATATTTCAATCTGAACCGATATTTACAAATATTGCCAGACATACAGGGTGAGATGAAAAACTGCAACCAACTTCAGACTGCTGTCATTTCTAATCCACTCTTCCGACAGTGCACTGAAAGAAAAATGTTTGTAAACAAATGATTGTACACAAATGATAGTGTTTACTTGCCAAAGAGGTCAGCTGAAAGAGTGCACCTTCGGTTGGCCACCATAACTTAAGCGCCGGCCATGGTGATGTCGCTCTCCGCTTGTATTAATCGATCGTGGCATCAGAATAAATGCCTTGGGCACGCAAACATTTTGACCGCAGACCTTGGACATTCCAACAGGACTCAGCACCATCGCACTCAGCACGCGCCAACCAATAATGGTTATAAAATGAGGTTCCTCGCTTCATTTCCAGTGCACAATGGCCACTAAAATCTCCGGATACCATTCCAAATACCAAAGTGTCAATCACCTCAAGCAAGCGCTTCACCGGGAAGCGTGTGACGGTTTCATTGGCCGTTTGAAGGTTATAATTCCAAAAGGTTATAATGCCAAAGGTGACCAATTCGAACAAATCTTAACTTATTCTAAAATTTGACGCTATTTCCGACATTTTTGCTTTCATTCAATAAAATTAAACAAATGTAAAATGTAACGTTTGACTTTGTTGCATTTTTTTATCTCACCCTGTAAAGGTATTTTTGAATTAAGGCAGAGTCTTTAAGTCCTTATCAAATACATATTTTAACGAGTATGGAAAATATAAAAGTCAGGCTGGGCCGAAATGTATCATAATTTAATCTTGACGGAATTTCATCGTATGATCCAAGACAAAACCTAATTAGGCAAAAAAGCACGGTTGATGTATCATCTAAAAAAAATGAGGGGAATATATAGGGAAGCTATATCTATATTCTTGCCGATTCGGATGAAATTTGGTAGATATTGTTTTCATCATGACCAGCGTCAAAAAATTAACTTTGGAAAGTCCACCTCGTTCCTGTGATTTATTGCTTCAAAAACATACCATTGGCCCCATAGTGAAATGTATAAATTCTTGATCAGCGTAGAACTAGCTCTCATATAATCTTATCACCGATATTAGGTATTTGGATGGTTTATGGCAACAAGAACCTATGGAAGTAGTTTTTACTAACAAAAACTAACAGTCTACAGTTACAATTTTTATACCCTACAACACTTTGTGTTGGGGGTATTATAAGTTTGATTGGGCCAAAAATTATGTAACACCACGATATATTGGTTTCCCACATAGGAAAGTACATATGGATCTTCCTATCTCGCCGAGCTGAGTCGATCTAGCTATGTATGTCCATCCGTCCGTCTGTCCATGTTAATTTGTAATCACTTTACAGGTCGCAATTATGGCCCGATCTTCACGAAATTTAGAATGGAGGTGGGGCTAGGGTCAGAATAGAACCCTATTTCTTTTGGAGATGATCGCGTAATATTTAGGGGTTGATATGGACCAAAAACTGAAAAAGTTCCTGATATTGCAGTTGCTCTACAGGTCGCAATTATAGACCAATCAAAGCGGAAGCATGGGGCTAGAGCTTTGGGCTGGGCAGAAGCTTTCCAATTTTGATAGTCATCGGGTAATACTTAGTGGGTGAAATGGCCACAACATTTGTGTTAAATAAAAGTCAAATTTTCCATTAAACCGCGGCGAAATCACAAATAGACGAACAGGTCAATTCTGACCATTACTTAGATGCCGATAGTAAGTATATCGGTTATATATAGCGAAATATATACAATGTGTATATACAAAGGAAGGGGATGTTAGTTAGAATGCTTATATCTCAAGCAGGGCTGGACCGATTTTGACAAATTTTGTCAATTCAGAATGCCCTCTTGGAGATGATTGCAAAATATTAAGGGGTTCAAATTAACCGAAAACAGAAATGTTTTTCCCATCACACAATTGAAGCCAATAGACACGCCTGTGAAGAGAATTAAGGACAGAGAAGAATTTTAGCATTTTGGATGACCATTGGATTATTTTTAGCTGTGAAATGGACTACAACAACTAACAGCCCGACGGAGTGCATTTAATGTTGGGCAAATGTCCCTAGTCAAAATCCTTATTTCAAAAGCGAAATCTTCCAATATGGATTTGGACATAAGAGGGCTTCTAACATATTGTAGTGTTGTAGGGTATAACATAGTCGGCCCCGCACGACTGTAGCCTTTGCTACCTTGTTTATTTAAAACTAAATGTAGATGAACAATGCAAAAGTAAAAAGGATATACGAATTATTAACGAATCATTTTTATTTTTACTAAAAACACAACAAAGCCTAAATATAAAATAATATATATATGTTTACATTTCTTAAACCTAAGCAACACGTTCTCTCAAACCCAACTGCATGCCATTCTCAGATCGAATAGCAATTGTTACAATGGGTCGTATTGGTTCACCCAATGGTAAAAATTCATATTTGTGAATTAGTTTTACCATGGTTATTTTCATGACATACAAAGCAAATTTCTGACCAATACAATTTCTAGCGCCAGCACTGAAAGCACTTGCTCCCAAATTATTGCGTCCATCGGAATTCTCATAACGTTCGGGTATAAAATCATGGGGATTATCAAAACGTTCTGGATTCCGCAAGGTAGCAATCAAAGATACTATCAACTCTGTTCCCTTTGGTATAACACCTTCGCCATATTTCGAGTGTTCTAAAGAAAAAGAAAATTCCAGAAGGAAGGTTAGAAGATACCAAAAATAAAAAAAAACCAAATGATCACTACTTACTGTATTTAAAATCTTCCTTAATTGAACGTCCAATAATGGGAACAGATGGAAACAGTCGCAGACCCTCCTTGATAACGCAATCCAAATATTTCAGTTCATTCAAATTCATCAGTGTAAAAGGTTCTGTGATTTCTTTATATCCATAGGCCTCCCGAACTTCAGCTAATAGTTTATTCTGAACTCGTTCGTCTCTGGAGAGAAGATGCAATAAGAAACTCAATGCTGAGGCCGTCGTATCATGTCCCTCAAACATAAATGTATCGACTTCCTCACGAATATCTTCATCAGACAATGGTTGACCCTCCACCGTAGATTGTAGCAAAACATCTAGAAGGCCACATCGTTTTTTCGAGCCCACATCATTTATATCCATCAGGTTGTCCGAATCGTGTTTTAACTTTTTCTCCAAAAAGGCGCGCCTTTCTTCAATGACATTCTTGGTGAAATTATGCAAAATTTTTATTAGTTGATTTTGACGCATCTTCTTAAATGGATGTAGAATTGTGAACAGCAAGTCGCTGTTCAGATGCAGGCGTAGCACGCGCCAGCTCACCAGATCTGTCATTCTAATGGAATAATAAAGATTAAATATAAATCAGATACATTTATCAACAGAAAGAAAAAGATTTGTATTGAAGTTATGTACCCATTGAGACTAAATGTGAATTCCTTCAATTTTCAAACATCGTAATATCTTTATCGAATTACGTTATATTCAAATGGAAGACTGTATTCCCATTTCTTCTACTGTTTCTCCCACAAAGGATCAATCAATTTTGCGAAACTGAATATATGGACTCACTGTCTTTGTACCTCCATTACACCCACCTATAAATATTAAACAAGTAAGTATGTCTATAATCGTGAAATGATCGACTTCTACCCTGTCCCCAATTCTAACCTCATGTAAAATTCTTTGTTGATTGGTTTTTAATTGTGAACCGTACAGCGACTGCAAAATCAGGACAATTATTTTTGATCCATTTGAACTCCTAAATATACATCTTCACAACAATAGGCTTCTATTCTTATCGCGAAACTTTGCATGGAGGTAGGGTTACTCCTTTGCATGGTGGTAGGGTTACTGGCGATCGGGCGACAATTGGAACCTTAATATATATAATGTTGTAGGGTGTAAAAAAACTTTAGAAAATGTAAAATTCAAAAGTGTAAGTTAAATTGAAACCAGTTAAGAAAGTCCTAAAGTCGGGCGGGGCCGATTTTATGATACCCTACATCACATTGCTAATTTAGTTGAGCTCCACATAACAATTAAAAACTTTTATGGGAAAATTCAATCATACACGCTATGATTATAATTATAATTTAAAGTTCAAAGGACTACATATGCCGAAGCATTTGTATCTTTTAAATTCGGACTTGTATTGCCCATTTGGTGCACAATTAATTTGAAATCGGATAAAGATATATATGGGAGCTATATCCAAATCTGAACCGATCTCGATAACATTTGGCAAAGATATTTCTGAGCTGCATTTGATATATTTCCCCAAATATTGTTGTTACATGGTGCATATTACGGCTGCGGAGGACAAAAATAACAAATCGGATGAACCATATATATGGGAGCTATAGCTATATCTGAACCGATTTCGATAATTTTATATATTTCCCTGAATATCGTTGTTATATTACAAATACTACAAATCGGATGAACAATATATATGGGAGCTATATCTGAACCGATCTTCACTAAATTTGACATACTAGCTTCTAGACTCAATTCGGTCATAAGTACCAAATTCCATCCAATTTGGGCAAATATTAGACGTTTGGTACTCAATAAAAGGTAAATCGGACAAAGTGATATATATGGAAGCTATATCCAAATCTGAACCGATCTTGATAAAATTTAGCAAAGGTATTTCTGAGCTGTATTTGATATATTTCCTCAAATATTGTTGTTACAGAGTGCATATTACGGCTGCGGAGGACAAAAATAACAAATCGGATGAGCTACAGCTATATCTGAACCGATATCGATCAAATTTGGCATACTTACTTTCAGGCCTAATATGGTTGTATGTGCAAAATTCCATACTATTCGGGTTGATATTACACGTTTGGTGCACAATAAAAGGCAAATCGGACGAAGATATATATGGGAGCTATATCTAAATTGTTACCGATTATCTCCAATCTCAATAGGGTCCGTCCTTGGGTCAAACAAATGATCTGTGCAAAATTTCATCTGTATCGGGTAATAAATGCGATCTGTACTTTGATCACAAAAATACATGGACAGACGGACGGACAGACAGACGGACAGACGGACGGACGGACATGCATAAATCGACTCAGAATGTGATTCTATGCAGATCATCAAAAGGAACTATGGGTCTATCTCGTTTCATTTTGCCTGTTACAAACAAATGCACAAAGACATAATACCCTGACCACCTTGTGGTGTAGGGTATAAAAATAGTCCGACACTACAATATGTTTATAGGCCCCTTATGTCCAAATCCATTTTGGAAGATATTTAGTTGTAGATATGATGTCGTAGAGCCCCACCCAGAATATTTACGCACTCCCTTGTGTTGTTAAGTATTCAAAACAAATATTTATTGTAACCTGTAGAGTGACTGGAAAACCAGGAATTTTTTTTTAATTTTTTGCTCCATTTGAACTCCTAAATGTACATCTTCAAACACAATAGGCTTTTATTCTGACCCTAACAATAACCCTGGCCCCATGCAAAATTTCGTGAGCATAGCACTATAATTGCGACCTTTATATAATACCCTTCAACAAATTGTGTTGCAGTTTGTAGAAAAACCTTAGAAAATTTACAATTTTAAATTGTAAGTTAAATTGAATCGCATGCGATAAAAAATATGACAAAAAATGGAAAAAAGTAACAAAAAATATTCACATTTGTATTGGCACATTTTTATGCGATTTTCTTAAATATTATCCATATCTGGCAAGAGACCATTCCCAATTGACGAGAGTTATGAAAATCTGTCCAAGGGATCTTGACTTATAAGGAGAATAACTAAGATCTATTTCTTTTACATATATATTGTAAATAATTTGGTTATATCTTGGTTGTTAGCATCACTGTAATGGTCAGAAGTGATCTTTTAATGTATTTGTGATTTGGCCGTTATCAAAAATATTCGCAGTTTCGTGGAAATGTTCGTATTTTTTTGACAAAAAAGTTATGGTTTATTTTAACTGCTAAATATTGTCCGATTACCGCCCAAATTGGTTAGCACTGAACTCTAACTCCATGCGTCGATTGGTTCATAATTGTGGCCTATAGATAAAAGTCGGAAATATTTTCTGTTTTTGGCCCAATTCAACCCAAATATCTTGCGACCATCTCCAAAAACAATAAGCTTCTATTCTGACCCTAACCCCACCTCCATGCAAAATTTCGTGAGGATCGGACCATAATTTCGACCCGTAGTGTGATTACAAATTAACATGAACAGAAGGACGGAAGGGCATACATAGCAAGATCGATTCAGCTCGCCGAGATAGGAAGATCCATAGTATAGTTTCCTATTTTGGAGACCAATATTTCGAGGTGTTACATAATTTTGGTCCAATTAAACTTATAATACCCCAACACATAGTGCTGTAGGGTATAAAAACTCAAATTTCGTGCAAGGCGACAACGTTAAAATCAGCGAGAAGAAAGCCTTTCTTTTATATCATTTCATATCCTCCACCACTATGTTTATCAAAGTAAAGGAGATACCATTATGTGTGTGCTATACCTTTTTGTGGACTTTAATCGAACATTTTTTGCAAAGAGAGAACAGACCTACCGATAACCCTAATTCTGAAATTTCATCTAATTTGGTAGAGATCTTCAAAATTCCGAAAGTCGGCAGGTACCGTTATATGGGGCTATAGCAATTAGTGGATGTGTAGCGAACATTTGTTTTTAAAAAGAGAACAGACCTACCAAGAACCCCAAATGTAACGTTTCAGTTGATTTGGTTGGAAATTTTGGTAGAACCCTTCAAAATACAGAAAATCGAAATAATAATTTTAGACATAACAAAGTATATATATTCTTGATCAGCTTAAAATTCTAAGACGATTTAACCCTGTCCGTCGGTTGTAATCAAGCTAGAGTCAAAATGAATAAAGATAGGAAGCTAAAATTTGGCACAGATCAGTCTTTTGTCTGCAGGCAGACAAAGTTCGAAAATGGGTTATATCGGTCTACGATATCGTATAACCCCCATATAACGGTTCCCGCGATATTCGGCATTTTGATAATTGTAGCCACACTTTTCAATGACATTTAGTCTATGACAGGAAATTGTCTATGCAGGTCCAAGTCTTCGTATAGACCCCATATATCAGTATTTCCCTATATTCAGTATTTTGACGATTTTTTTTATTTGAAGTTCCCAATAGTTACTACAATCTGTGATAGAAAATTGTCAGTGAAGGTCCAGGTCTTCGCATAGTCCCGATTTAACGGTAACTTTCATATATTCGGCTTTTGATGATTTTAGCTTCATTATTTACAGGATTTTTATTCAAGGTTGCATATTTTAATATTTTAATGGCTTATGACGAAAGTTGCCTATGCATGTCCAAGTCTTCGCATAGACTCCAATATAACGGCTATATTCAGCATATTTTCGATTTTAACAGAGATGTTGTTGCGAAATGGTCAGGCTTAATCCCATTATTGTATAAAAACAACGTTTGTTTATTAGCGGAGAACGATCGTAATGTCTACCAAGGGGTAAGGCAGGGAATACCTAGTTTTCGGAAAGAGCCACCAATCTTCATCAGTTCCCTTGTTTTTTGTCTGGGATATTCTCCCCAGGAGTTATTTTAAAAATATTTCCTATTTCAAAAAACTTTTTTATCCAAGTGACGAGATCTTAAGCTCAAAATATGCGGTGTAAGTTCTTGCACTTTTTGGAATTTCAATGGCCCGAGCTCATTTTTCAATATTTGCCGAATGGAATATTGCAATATGTTTAGCGAACGCGCCATTTCTCGGCCACTGCGACGCGGGTTTCGATCAAGTCGCTTCTTTACTTTTCGATCCATTTCTGCTGGTGTTGCCGTTTTCTTCCGTCCACCTCCTTGACGTCGGGCTACGCTACCAGTAATATGGTAACGAGCGATGGTACGAGACACAAAAGATTTATTCACATTTAAATGCTGGAGTGCTCTACTCATAGCTACTTGTGGCTTTTCAGACAAATATAAAGAAATCACACTATCACGCTTGACTTCCATCACGAATAACTTTTTTCCGGAAAATTCTCACCAAAATGCTTTTGAACTCTTGTAAACAATATAATGAGCAGTCACTGGAATAATTTTAATAGCTGTCGGACGAGTGGCTTAGAAATGACAGCAGTCTGAAGCTGGTTGAAGTTTTATCTTCTCACTCTGTAGCTGAGGCTATAAAAAAATACATTGGCAGATGGACGTACAGTATTCTTGGGAAAAGTGAGATCGTTATTCAGAATTAATTTAAATGGTCAAATCAATATATTCTGCCTCACATAAATTTCAAAACTCTTTTCAAATGTTTTTATTTTTGTGAATAAAAAAATTATTGAGGAATAAGTTTTAAATTATGCAATCGTTAAAAAGTTTAAGCTAACGTTCTTGACCACGTGCTCAACTTGCAAATTGGCTTTTAAATGAGTTATTTGAAATGTTGCGTAAAATAAAATCCATATTTAAATGGTATGCCATTGGTATTAAAATACATTTAACTTTGTTGTTCCATCGCATACCATGCGAAATGGTTTTTGGTTGGTATCAAATTTGGAACACCATTTTATTTAATTTGCTATTTGAATTAATTGAGTAGGCATAAATTAGTATGTTAAAAGAGGCATAGAAACGGGTCAGATATGAATATTTTATAACAAAAACTTTCTATATACTGAGCGTTTGTTGGAATATTAGACGATTTAAAATTTAAATATTCTATATTGTGTCATAGATGGAATGTTTGTATATAGAATCATCAGTAAAATTAGTTTGTAAAAAAATTAAAGGTAGTGATAAATTGTTTCTATTAATAGATGCCGGGAAAAATATTGCTATATTGGGTCAAATATAGACCCTGTGTTGTTTATACCCTACGCTATTGGTCACACATGCAAATGAGTATGACCTGTAGTGCTCTTTGTATTCCATGTATTATTTACGTGACTGTGCAACGTTTGTCTTAATCGGACAATAAACAAAACTTTTAAGGTTCATCGTCCGATTGAGACTGGGATGGCCCAGAGACGAACCAAATTGAAATTGGTGGAAATTCATCTTTACTTATTTCGCATTAACATTTGAACAAACATAATAGTTACAGTTCCTGCATAAGTGCTAAATGCTATTTGATACTTAATTCTCACAAAGCCATAATTCTGTACAAGATTTCCGGTACTAATAACATTTTGTGGAAATCGGTTCAAATTTTTATATAGTTTCCATATATGTTTTTGAAAAGATAGGAGGTCTAGATAGGATATTCAAACCGAGACCCACAAAATATCGGTAATCAGAACGTTCCTTTATAAGGAGTTATACAAAACAGTGGACCACTGTACAGGGTGAGATGAAAAACCTACAACCAACTTCAGACTGCGGTCATTTCGAAGCCACTCGTCCGACAGCTGTTAAAATTATTCCAGTGACAGCTCCTTATATTGTTTACAAGCTTACAAAAGCATTTTGAAGATAATTTTCCAGAAAAAAAGTTATTCATGATGGAATTCAAGCGTGATAGTGCGATTTATTATAAATATGCCGGCTGAAAAACACAAGTGGCTATCGTTAGAGCTCTCCATAATTTAAATGTGAATAAATCTTTTGTGTCTCGTACCATCGCTCGATACTAGTAGCGTAGCCCGATGTCAAGGAAGTGGACGGAGGAAAATAGCAACATCAGCAGGAATGGTTCAAAATGTAAAGAAGCGACTTGATCGAAACCCGCGTCGCAATGGCCGAAAAATGGCCCGTGAGTCAGACATATCGCAATATTCCATTCGGAAAATATTTAAAAATGAGCTGGGGTAAAGCAATTGAATTACACCGCAACAGAAAGTAAACTCAAAAGAGCTAAAGAGTTGCTTCACTTGGCCGAGAGTGGTGAACTGCTGAATTTGGTTTCCTCCGATGAGAAATCATTCGTTTTCCAGCAGTTTGTAAACAATCAAAATTATCGCGGTCAGCTGAAAATGTGCACCTTCGGTTGACCACCAGAACTCAAGCGCCGGCCATGGTGATGGTGTGGGCCGCCATAACAGCCGATAATCGCTTTCCGACCGTATTAATCGACCGTGACATGGGATAAATGCCGAATATTATCACGAAAATATTAAACCCTTGGGCACGCAAACATTCTGGCCGCAAACCTTGGACTTTCCAATAGGACTCAGCATTACAAAATCTCCGGATACCAATACGTATGACTATTGTGTCTGGAGAATTTAGGAAAGCAATGTTGACACAAAAAAAATACCAAAGTGTCGATCGCCTCAAGCAAGCGCTTCGCTTGGAATGGGCCAAAACACCGCAGAACAACATTTGGGCAGCGTGTGACGGTTTCATTGGTCGTTTTAAGGGCATAATTCAAACGAATCTAAACGTATTCCTAAATTTGATGCTATTTCCGACATTGTTTGCTTTCATTCAATAAAATTTAAAAAGAAACAAGTAAGCAAAGGCTACAGTCGCGCCGCCGGCCATGAGATACCCTACAACACTACAATATGTTAAAAGCCCTTTTATGTCCAAATCTATTTTGAAAGATTTAATTTTTGAAATTATGTAGCGGAGCACTGCCCTTAACATTTTGAACAGGGACATTTGCCCCATATTTACGCACTCCGTCGTGCTGTTAGTTATTGTGGTCCATTTTATAGCTAAATATAATCCAATGCTCATCCAAAATGCTAGAATCCTTTCCTGTCCTTAACTCCCTTCTCAGGTATGTTGATTGGCTTCAATTGTGTGATCTGGAATTTTTTTCTGTTTTTGGTCTATTTCAACCCCTAAATATTATGCGATCATCTCCAAAGGCAATAGGCTTCTATTCTGGCCCTAGCCTCACCTCCGTTTAAATTTCGTGAAGATCGGATCATAATTGCGACCTGTACCTTGATTACAAATTAACATGGACAGACGGACGGACGGACATACATAGCTAGATCGACTCAGATCGGCGAGATAGGAAGATCCATATATACTTTCCTATGTGGGAAATCAATATTTCGAGGTGTTACATAATTTTTGGCTCAATCAAACGTATAATACCCCCAAGACATGGTGTTTTTGGGTATAAAACTGTAAAAAGTATGGCGTTTGACTTTGTTGCAGTTTCTATCTCACACTGTATTCTATTTATTCTTTCCGAAAAAGGGAAAACCTTGAAGACTGAACAGATTATGCATTGTGAGTACTAAAAAGACCTAACACGATCTGTTCGAATGAATCTAAAATTTAAAAGTGGACTTTTTGCTGACGAACTAGCTGGCACTTGCTACGCTTATAATTCGAAAACGACTGTACTGATTTTGGCGTTTCTCGCAAATTTTCTCCGGGTCTCCGGGCAGAAAAGTATACAACTTTAAACATACAATTCAAATGTTATTAAAAAATTGGGGATACATTTTTTATTATGACTGAAGGACTTTAAAAAGTCAAATAAGTGCAGAATACGATGTTAAGTGTATCTTCGATCCTAAATGGCGACCTTACCCAAGTTGTAGCGCTTTCGCTTGCAAATTATGACTAGAATTGAGATCTAGGATTTCAATAGCAAGGCCTTCATTGGTATTTCATAATATGAATTTGCACTCACTTTAGTTAGACGAAATAACTTAGACATATTTATCAAGTGAAATGGTCAACGCAGCTAATATGGAGCTTATATCGAAACAGGGACTTTCTACTTTCCTATGCAAATTTCCATCCTATAACTTTTATTGACAATTCTGAGACGAAAAAGAAAGGGTTTCGTGAATTCAAAAGTGTATGGTTGAAATTCAAATAATGTCTACATCGATAAAAGTGGATCGCTTAAATATCAAATTATCCGTTAAAATTGTTAAAACCTATTACAAAAATGGTAATTCTTGCTTAGCCACATGTAGAGCTATATGAGGTATACATAATCGCCCAACTACGCAAGCAAGCAATTGACAAAATTGTGAAGAAATTTGAAGAGGATACAGCGGTTATATCATCGTTTCACAAAAAGTCACAAGCATCTTGTGATTGTGATGACTTTTTTTGTAGGGCTAAAAGACTGTGTTAATGTTAAATACTTCAGAACCGAAATTTTTTGTTTTGCTGAAAAGTCGTCCACAATTACCTCGAATGAATCAATGTCTGCAACAATTCGCGTGGTTCGCCCAGAAGTTAATGTCAAAATAATTGTACTTTAATTTACTTATTTTGTTCCTCTTCTATTGAACTTACAATCTTATCACCTGGGTATAGTTTTTTCCATAGGAATTCTTTTTAAATAACTACGGGGAAAAATCCACAGACGTAGGGAACTGACGAAACAAATATATTTCCTGCCTTACGCTTGGTAAACATTACCATCTTTTTTCCACTAAAAATAAAATCAACATTTTTGGGATTAAGCCCAAATATTTTGCAACAACAAAAATATATTGAACTTCTTTCAAATTGAAAGAGAAAGAAGCAATCAAAAAAATCTTCAGACCGAGGAAACACGCCTTGGAACAGCCGATTTAAGTGGTTTTTGAAGTACTTTGCCTATCAATGTTATAACGTCGTATACATTGCTGAGCCTTTCAAATACTTCCTCGATTAAGATTAAGATAGATACTTTATTGTGGTCGCGAAGTGGTTACGTACTCAATTAGTTTCTTCACGTAGTCGTCATATTCGACCTTGAAAACATATTTTTTTTTTTTTTTTAATTTATGAAAATATGTTTGCTTATTTCTCGATTTATGACATTGCCCTCTTTTCAGTTCATAAATATCTCTCAATTATTAATGTTTTCAATATTTTACATTTGAGTGGCTTAAGTGTTTTCACTAAAATCTCTAAAACCACATGGACTACACCTTTTGATTCGAACCTTTTTCGAAGATAATCCGCGAAAATATTCCGTTAATCACCACATAACTATAACTTTATCACTTTCACTTATATCTGCACAACAATTTCATACTCACTCTTTTACGGCCGTCGTATAATCCATAGTCTTATTCGTCTGAGCATGGACTTTGGTACCCATTGCCGTCTCAGCAATTATATCCAAAGTATACAAACTGATATATTGATAAACATCCACGACACTTTTGCCATCAGCCTTTTCGGCCAAACAATCCAGCAGGACCGTTGATTGACTATCGAAGACCTCCAAAAATTGTTCCAAAATCTTAAAATGGAATGTTGGTGTAATGATCTTGCGTCTTGAGTGCCACTTCTTGCCATCACTCAAAAGAAGACCCAGCCCCAACCAGTTCTGGAGAACACCATATATTTGCACTTTGGAAATGTGAACATTACTGGCAAATACCTGCTCATTAAATTCAACATCGGAGCTGCAGATGAGCAGGCGGTTAAAGGCCCATATTTTCAAGAGACGACCGTATTTATCAAATATTTCTTCACCCTTCTCTTTGATATCTAAAGAGAAAACACATATAAGAATTGTTTTTTTTTATCAAACTTTTAATTTATTCCTTTTTCTTACTCTGAGGGTTTATTTCCGCTAAGAGATGTATGCATCCCAGTATGGGTACGGCAAAAGGACCGCCTATATTTTTCACAGCATCCCTCATGCTTTTCTTTGAGCGATAACTTTGAATAGCCCATGTAACAATGGTTAGCAAAATTGCCAAATAAATTAACAAAGCCATTCCGCTTTTTTTGAAACTAAACTTCTTTACTTCTCAACGTCTTAGCAAATTCTAATCGATTTGAAACATTCTAACTTGGTTCTAACATTCTTTGCTGTTGTAAAAATTCTTGTTTCCAAACTTAAAACTAGTTTCTCCAGAATAGCTCCAAATAATTTGTAGGCATTTCGCCTAGGTTGTTGTTGTGCTAATAAAAACTATCTCGCCCATCGTCTGTTCTTCTTCTATGCTGTTTTTGCATAATTAACACCTTCCATTTCATTACAATTTCATGAATGTAGTATACGTCACAAACTCTTCCTCAAAAGATAAAGAGGGGAACAAAGTCTGATAAACTTATTAATAACTAAGTATGGTAAATCGGAAATATTTTTAATTTGAATCTTTTTTGACAGACTAGACTACGTTAACGACAGCCAAATACAAGTAGCCAGATACAAAAGTTGACCTACCACATTTAATTTCAAGAGTAGAAGGGGAACTCTTAGTCGCTGGGACACATCTGTCAGTCAAACATCATCATTGGAAATATTTCGACTACGTAGAAGATCTTTTTTGCCTGAAACACTGAAAGTTTTGAAGTTTACACAAATAGTGTCACATCTCATTAAATTATATTTCGACAATACCGCATTTTAAGTTATCAGTAAATTTTTTTCTTCCCGAATTAAAAAGATTATTACACAAAGTCTAATATAACTACATAAGCAATTATTTGCGTAGAGATATTATTTGAATTAAGAAAGCAAAAAAGCAGAAACTCCTTGAATTTTGCAGATATCTATGTAAACAAATAAGTAAAGGCGATATATGTGCGGGGCCGACCATGTGATACCCTGCAACACTACAAAAGGGTAGAAGTCCCCTTATGTCCAAATGCATTTCGGAAGTTATTGATTTTGAAATTATATCATAGAGCACTGGCCCGATATTACCCTTAGCATTTTGAGCAGGGACATTTGCCCAATATTAGTTACAGCTAAATATAATTCAATTGTCATCCAAACTGGTAGACTTCTTCCCTGCCCTTAACTCTATTCTCATGCGAAATTCCTTGTCGATTGGTGTCAATTGTGTGATCAGGAATTTTTTTCTGTTTTTGGTTCATTTGATCCCCTAAATATTTTGCGATTATCTCCAAATGTATCTCAAAAAATATACTCATCTATATGATTGGCTTGTCTACGATATTTGGCTACATTCATCAACGAAATCAGCATGAATACACTCCACTATTTGGAACGAAATTGGCAATTTTCGAAAAAAAATAAAATCCGTTAAAAATTCTGTTAAAATCTTAAAAATACCAAATGTAGCCATTATAATAGGGTCTAAACGGCGACATGGGCCTGCATAGACAACTTTTGTCATAGGCCATTACAATATTCAAATGCGAAACTTGAAAAAAAAATCAATGAATAATGTAGTTAAAATCATTCATATAGGGAGATACCTATTATATGGGGCCTATACCAAAACGTGAATCTGAACAGACAATTTTCTGTCTTAGGCTGCAGTATCCATTACGAACTTCAAATACCAAATTTGAAACAATTCCGGTGAATAAGGAATATCGGTCGGTTACGTTACATGGGGGCTATACGAAAACCTGAATCTGCACATAAAATCACCCCTCACATGTGCTGTAGGTACTTCAAATAGCAAATGTGAAACAAATCCGGTAAATAATGTCGCTAAAATCATCAAAATCAAAAAGTGGACCTTATTGGCACATTTTCAATACCGAAAGTCCTGTAGACATAATATACATTTGAGTAAAATTTTATCAATCTACTTCATTTCGTTCGGAAGCAGAGTGATTTCTGCAGACGGACAGACATCGCTAAATCGATATATGCTGATATTATGCTGATAATGAATATATTTACTTTGTGGGGTCTAAAATGTATATTTCGTTCACGTAATGACAAACTTAATCTCCCTCCACACTATGGTGGAGGATATAAATAACTGACAAAGGCTATAGGGTGAGATGAAAAAAACTTCAACCCACTTTAGACTGCTGTCATTTCAAAGCCGCAGCTGTTTAAATTGTTCCAGTGACAGCCAATTATAATCTCCCAGAAAATAAGTTATTCGTAATGGAATTCAAGCGTGATAGTGTGATTTCTTTATATTTCGCTGGAAAACCATTGGTTATCGTTAGAACACTCCAGAATTTTAATGTGAATAAAACTTCTATATCTCGTACCATCGCTCGTTACCATGATACTCGTAGCCGTGCCCTACGTCAAGGAAGTGGAAGGAACAAAATAGCAATATCAGCAGAAATGGTTCGAAAAGTAAAGAAGCGACTTGATGAAACCCGCGTCGCCTTGTGAGCTGAACATGTCGCTATATTCCATTCGGCAAATATTAAAAAATGAGCTCGGGGTAAAGCCATTGAAATTCCAAAAAGTGCAAGAACTTACACCGCAACAGATAGAAAATAGACTCCAAAGAGGTAGAGAGTTTCTTCGCTTGGCCGAAAGTGGTAAACTGCCGAACTTTGATTTTCCGATGAGAAAAAATTCGTTGTCCAGCAGTTTGTAAACAAACAAAATGATCGTGTTTACTTGCCAAAGAGGTCAGCTGAAAATGTGCACATTCGGTTGGCCCCTAGAACTTAAGCGTCGGTCATGGTGACAATGTGGGCCACCATAACACCCGATGGTCGCCCTCCGCTCATTTTAATAGACCGTGGCATCAGAGTAAATACCGAATATTATCACGAAAATACTCTGGAGGGTGTATTAAAACTTTGGGCACGCAAACATATTGGCTGCAGACCTTGGACATTCCAACAGGACTCAGCACCCTCGCACCCAAGTATGGTTACAAAATGAGGTTTCTCGCTTCATTTCCAGCGCACAATGACCACCAAAATCTCCGGATACCAATCCGTTGGACTACTGTGTCTGCAGTATTTTAGAAAGCAAGAATGGCCCTAAAAAATACCAAAGTGTCGATCACCTCAAATGGTGATTGCCGGGAATGGGGCAATACATCGCAGAGCAACATTTGGGCAACGTGTGACCGTTTCGTTGGCCGTTTGAAGGCCAAAATTCGTGCCAAATGAGACCAATTCGAATAAATCTAAACTTCTTCTAAAATTTAATGTTATTTCCGAAATTTTTTGCTTTTATTTAATAAACAAGTAAAAAAGCTGTAAGTTCGGACGGGCCGAACTTTTAATACCCTCCACCATTTGGTACAAATTTGGCAATTTCCAAAAAAAAAAAAAACCGTTAAAAATTCTGTTAAAATCTTAAAAATACCGAATGCTTATACGACGACGTGGGCCTGCATAGGCAACTTTTGTCATAAATTATTACAATATTTAAATGCGAAACTTGAAGAAAAATCTGTTTATAACGTAGCTAAAATCGTCAAAATACCGAATATGGGGGGTACCGTTATATGGGGGCTATACGAAGACGTGGACCTGCACAGACAATTTTCTGGCATGGGCTGAAGTATCTCAATTTGTTCGAAAGATAGCGTGATTACAACAGACAGACAGACGGACAGACAGACAGACACACAGACAGACAGACGGACATGGCTAAATCGTCTTAGAATTTTACGCTGATCAAGAATATATATACTTTGTTGGGTCTGACATGAATATTTCGAGGAGTTACAAACGGAATGACAAAATTAATATACCCTCCATAGTATGGTGGAGGGTATAAAAATGTCTAAATTATGGCGTTTGACTTTGTTGCAGTTTTTTTTTATCTCACCCTCTACTTATTGGCAAGGAGAAGCAGTCTCGCAAAGAACATATTTTCTTAAGAAAAGCTTCCATCGGTGGCTAACATTGGTGTGGAGTTCCATTTATGTGAATGCACCATGTTACCAATTTGTTGCGTGACTATAACGTCCTTCTTTAAAAATTTAAAAGATTTTGTATAAATTGCTAAGACAGGTCGTCCTAATAGAATTGCGTATAAATTTAATTTCTTTCTTCAAAACCAATAAAAACGCCTGTAAAAATAAAAGTTATTTCTTGATATTTTTAATTAATTTTAATAAATTGGACCTGTTGAAATGTTTTGATCATTGTCCCAAACTGGTTTTTATAGATAAGATAGAGAGCCAAACATTTAAAAATCTTGATCATAATGGATACCACCTGTCTCTGTCCGGATCACGTAACTAAAGTTATTCATTCATTTTTACTTTGTTTTAGTTTTTCCAAAAAGTTTTATGTAAATATTTAAATGAATCAATCAAATTCCATTTATGACTCAAAGAGCCGCGTGTGTGATTTAGTTTTATTGGAAACTATGGTACATTGAACCCTATGTGACGTATTCGTTTCGTTAAATTAAATATGCATATGTACCTGTCTACCTGCTCACTGTCTGCGACAGAAATGTGTATTGTTGCTTTTGCTCTCGCTATCTCCCTCTCTTTTGTTGTTAAAACATAAACAGGTTTAAATTTAAAGTAAACATTAAACACTTAACTAAAACATTCTCCATTTTTATTACAACGCGTTTAATTTAAATTTTATAGTAATGTAATCAGATGATGAAATATAAAATAATTCTTTAGCGAATAGCAAAAAGTTACTTTAAACTAATTAGTATTTAAATTTTATGTTATTAAAACTCAAATAATTGTTGAATATTCGTTTTACATTAAACCTCATCATAAAGAGTTAATTCAACATTACAAGTTAACAAATTTAAACATTCTGTAAAATTATTCCTGATATGAATTTCGTTTTAAAATGTTTGAACAATGTTTATAAGAGCTGAAAAAATACCATTTAGAGTGAAAAAATTCAGTTTTGTTATTGAAGTTAAAATTTCAACATAAAAATAAATATACATTAATTCTTTATATTTGATTAAATAAATAAACAACTTGAGAGAAAAATTCGATAAAATGTTAAATTGTAAGGTTTTCCAAATGAACATTTGCCAGCTGTGACAAAAAATAGGAAAAATATGAAATAACTGTAAAGTGAAAATATATATCAAATTGAAATCAAACAAGTAAAAAAGCAGTTAGTTCGGCTAAGCCGAAACTTGAATACCTCCCACCATTTGGAATGAATTTGGAAATTTTCAAAAAAAAAAAAAAAAAAAAACAGCTAAAAATTCTGTTAAAATCTTAAAAATTCGTTATATATTCAAATATCGAATATCGTATGTGGCTATGTGATATCATGGACCTATATAGACATTTCTATTCCATGGAGTAAAGTGCTTGAAAAGAATTTCAAGTATGGATTTTTTGAAAATTCCACTGAAAAATTTAGCTAAAATCATCAAAATACTGAATGTAGGAAGCTACCGTTATATGGGGCATATACGATATCGGGGACTTATATAAACAATTTAGTCTCAGAGGGTAAAGTACTCGGACCTATATAAGCCCTCTGGAATAGTCCAGAGGGTAAACTACACAAAGGGAACTACTTGTGTATATCTTCAGACAATTTTCATTGAAAAATGTGATGGTGTGGGCCGACATAACAGCCGATGGTCGCTCTCCGCGACAATATTATCGCGAAAATATTCCGGAGGGTGTATTAAAGGCTCGGGCACCTTGGACATTCCAACAGGACTCAGCACCATCGCACTCAACACGCGCGACCCAAGAATGTTTACAAAATTAGGTTTCTCGCTTCATTTCCAGCGCACAATGGCCACCGAAATCTCCGGATACCAATCCGTTGGACTATTGTGTCTGGAGTATTTCGGAAAGCAAGGTTGGCACTAAAAAAATACCAAAGTGTCGACCACCTCAAGCAAGAGCTTCGCCGGGAATGCGCCAAAATACCGCAGAGCAACATTCGGGCAGCGTGTGATGGTTTCATTAGCCCTGTATATTTTCGATTTTCGAAGGTTTTAATGTTTTAGCCATATATTATAAATGTGTTTTATCCCATATATTAAACTCTTACCTATTTTAGTTATATATACATTTACAAAAAAAAGTAATAAATAATTATTAAAATATATTTTGACATGCATTATTATTATTCAGACGTTATACGTTGATGCGTTACACCTTAAATTCCCGAGTCCAGTCAATCACGTATTCTGATTGACACCACGGACATCTCCTCGACAACTTCCCTCACAGGAGAACGTAGATCACAGATGCCAACGGACTGTGGTTGTTGAGTTTGCTCTCCCTGTTTTACCTTTCTCTTATTGGAATATATAGTTGGAGTAGTAATCGACAAAGATCCTCGGCGTTCACTTATTGTTCTGCACTCGAAGCGTACACATGTCGCACCTAACCTTCGTTTGCGGTTATACTAACCTGGCCTCTGACGCCACCCCAAATTATTAAACCAATTTTGTTGCATCATAAAAAATAATATAAAAGTATAACTACTTGTCATTTAATTTCTTTGTATTTTCTAGCCTTCACCTCTGTGGAGTTTTTATACCCTACACCACATAGTGGTAAGGGTATTATGTCTTTGTGCATTTGTTTGTAACATGGAGAAGGAAACGAGATAGACCCATACTTACTTTTGAGAACCTTCATAGAATCACTTTCTGAGTCGATTTATGCATGTCAGTCCGTCCGTCCGTCCGTCTGTCCGTCCGTCTGTCCATTTGATCCGATTGGTGAGAATCGGATCAAATTTAGATATAGCTCCCATATATATCTTCATCCGATTTTGGGTTAATTGTGCACCAAATGGCCGATATAAGTCCAAATGGACTGAATTTTAGTACATCGGACCAAATTCAGCCTAGAAGCAAGTATATCAAATTTAGTGAAAATCGGTTCAGATATAGCCATAGCTCCCATATATATCTTTCATCCGATTTGATCTTTAAGTCCCTCACATTCCTACTATGCACTCCACAACCGTGATATTTGGTACCAGGTATTAGATGGAGCACAGAAATAGCTGTTTTAAATTTTATCGAAATCGGTTCAGATTTGGATATAGCTCCCATATATATCTTCATCCGATTTCGGGTTAATTGACCACCAAATGGTCAATATCAGCCCAAATGGCCCGAATTTTGGCACATGTGACCGAGATTAGCCTTAAAGCAAATACAACAAATTTGGAGAAAATCGGCTCAGAAACAGCTATAGCTCCCATATATATGTTTTATCCGATTTGGTGTTTAAGCCTCTCACATTCGTAATATGCAATTCACAAGAATGATATTTGGTACCAGATATAAGGTACAGCCCAGAAATAGCTGTTTGTAATTTTATCGAAATCGGTTCAGATTTGGCTATAGCTCCCATATATATCTTCATCCGATTTCGGGTTAATTGTGCACCAAATGGCCGATATAAGTCCAAATGGACTGAATTTTAGTACATCGGACCAAATTCAGCCTAGAAGCAAGTATATCAAATTTAGTGAAAATCGGTTCAGATATAGATATAGCAACCATATATATGTTTCATCCGATTTAGTGTTTTAGTCCCTTACATTCGTAATGTTCACTCCACAACCGTGATATTTGGTACCAGGTATTAGATGGAGCACAGGAATAGCTGTTTTAAATTTTATCGAAATCGGTTCAGATTTGGATATAGCTCCCATATATATCTTCATCCGATTTCGGGTTATTGACCACCAAATGGCCGTAATAGCATCAATTTTGGCAAATCCGACCGAAACCAGCTTAGAAGCAAGTACACCAATTTTAGTAAAAATCGGTTCAGATATAGCTATAGCTCCCATATATATGTTTCATCCGATTTCGTCTTTAAATCCCTCACATTCGTAATATGCACTCCACAGAAATGATATTTGGTACCAGTTATCAGATAAAGCCCAAAAATAGTTGATTTTAATTTTATTAAAATCTGTTCCGATTTGGATATGCCTCCCACATATATCTTCATCCGATTTCGTGTTAATTGTGCATCAAATGGCCAATATCAGCCCAAATGGCATGAATTTTGGCAAATCCGACCGAAACCAGCCTATAGGCAAGTACACACATTTTAGTAAAAATCGGTTCAGATATAGCTCTAGCTCCATATATATGTTTCATCCGATTTGCTCTTTAAGTCCCTTACATTCGTAATATACTCTTCACAGGAATGATATTTGGTACCAGATATCAGATAAAGCCCAAAAATAGTCGATTTTGATTTTATAAAAATCTGTTCAGATTTGGATATAGTATAGCATAGCATACTCTTCACAGGAATGATATTTGGTACCAGATATCAGATAAAGCCCAAAAGTAGTCGCTTTTAATTTTCTCAAAATCTGTTCAGATTTGGATATAGCACCCATATGTATCTTCATTCGATTCCGAGTTAATTGTGCAACAAATGTCCAATATCAACCGAAATGGCATGAATTTTGGCATATCTGGCCAAATTCAGCCTAGAAGCAAGGACACCAATTTTAGTAAAAGTCGTTTCAGATATAGCTATAGCTCCCAAATATATCTTCATCCGATTTCGGATTAAATGTGCAGCAAATGGCTAATATTGGTACATCAAATTTAGTGAAAATCGATCGGATACAGCTATAGCTTCTATATATACCTTTCATCCGATTTGTACTTTAAGCCCCTCAAATTCGAAAAATGTACGATACAAGAATAATATTTGGTATCAGTTCAGCCAAGGAATATCTTCTTTTTCAGTTTTACAAATATCGGTTCAGATTTGGATATACCTCCTATATATATCTTCATCCAATTTCGTGTTGATTGCGCACCAAATGTCCAATATCAGCCCAAATGTCCTGGGTTTTGGCAAATCTAACCGAATTCAGCCTAAAATCAAATACATCAAACTTGGTGAAAATCGGTTCAAATATAGCTATAGTTCGTAAAATGCACGATAGAATTAGATAGATTTTGATTTTGTACCAAATATCTCATAGAGCTCTGAAATGCTCTGTATAAACCTTTTTACGAGAGCTCTACTAAATATGCATAGTGGTGTAGGGTATCATATAGTCGGCCCCGCCCGACTTTTGAGCTTTCCTTACTGGTTCTTTTTACCGCTGTCGAAGCCTGTCCTCCACATTTCTAAGCTAAACACAAACTATTAACCGTTTATGGAGGATGTTCCGCGGGAGTAGGCCATTTTTTTGTCTGACCTAAGTCAGACAAAAAAATGGTATAATATCGACTACTTCCTTAATTTTTTTAAAGATGTGTGTTATGTTTGGGAAATGTACATGAGGTACCAGATAAAGTGGACCGAAGTATTTCACTTTATCTTGTACTGATTGGGATGTACTTTTTCGCAATGGGATGTATTTTTTTTTCGCAATTTATGAGCGTTTTGCTATTCAAAATGTTGACCTTTTGTGGGGGTGGTACCAAAAGGAATGGGCCACTGTGTTCCACTTCACACCAGATATTGCATTGATAAAAGTTTGGGATCTGCCGATTTCTAAAAGCATCATTTCGGGTTCTATAAGCATAATGGTTATTCAAAATGTTAGTTCGTTCTTCATACCAAATCTTGTTTGGGTTCCGTACTCTGAAGGTATTGTCCCAAGTTTCTAAAAAAATCATTTTTAATTTGGTTCTCAAAGGGAAAGAAATATTCAATGTACGTCCACAGTTTGGTATAGCCTCCATAAGGCGTACCTTCTGATTTTCGGTATTTTTTTTTTTTTTAATTTCGATATCATAAATGACATGGTAAAATGTCGGCCCTTCTTTGTTTTTACAATGTCACCATATACATTAATCTTATGTAACTAATAGATATCTACCCTTTTGGCAAACCCCAAAATATGTGGGTGTGTGTGTGTGTTTAAAGGAAATTGAACTTAAAAAGGTTACTCCATCCGCTTATCATTCGCCACAACACATCAAATATTAAAACCAGAAGATTGAGTAAATAATAAATGTGCTGATGTCAACCAAAAGTAAATTTAAATTTAATTTTTAAGGTAACAAGGCCACACCTACCCTTTTTCGGACTTTTTCTTTTGATGCCTCTAGCCTCAAATATTAACCATCGTTCCTTTTACCGCACCTTTCCATTTCCCACTTCCTTTGATAGAAATATGTATGAATTGAATATACTTTTAAATCAAATTTTAACAAATGGCACAAATTTTCTGTATAAAGCCGTTTTCGTTTTTTTCTTCCCCTCTCTCTCTCTCCCTCTCTAACTTTTTATTCATTCAATTTTCCACGGAAAGTCAACAAGTAAAACCGGGGTGAGTGGGTGAAAGTGTTACTGGGCTGTGGCAGAGGCTGAATGTCACAGAGTTCGGTTGTGATGACAGTGTGGAATTGTAGAAAATGTGATTACTACTCAATTTCCATAAATTGAAGCAATTACTCCGGCATTGTGTTCTACTGGGTCTCAACGTACGAAATGCGAAAACTCCGGTAGAAAGTGTGGCATCAGGTCGGTTGGTTGGTCGGTCCACTCACGTTGTCGTCTGAATGCATTAACATAAATTACCATGTAAAGGCAAGCCATTGGCAGCCCTGAGATGGTAATACAAATGATTCGTGGTGTCAAAATGCCTATGGAGCCAAATGTTGTGATGACATAAATTATGCCCGCGAGATATAGAACATTGACCTCACTGTTTGCTGAGCAGAGATAGTGATGTCAAGCCATAGAGTGGGGGAGAGAGTAAATCTATATCAATGTCTGATGAGGTATTTAATTTGATAATAATGAAAATCAATAAAATGTTCAGAATTTGGGCATTTTGGCGCTTGCCCTAATCAGTATAATTAGTAATACTATATGCTTACAAAAGGCCACAACAAACACTCATATACATATCAATGTAAATTAGTTTTTTGTTACGAATATATATACTTATTTGTCCCTCCCAACCCAAAGTCTACGTCTCTCTTCGAAATGTAAATTTATGAGCAGAGGGGAAATATTTTTTGGCTGTAAAAGGTTCAGCTTATTAGACCTTCAGCTATATAGCTACAGAGGGTATATATCATTTGATACGGCAAAAACGTGTCTCATAGAAATAACGATTTTAGACCCCAGGTAACTTTGGACCAAATCCCTTTTCAAGATATTTGGAGTCAATCTAGGAGTGTCCGTCCGTCAATTTGTCTGTCTGGCTGATGCACACGATAACTCTCGAATGCAGTATCCGATTTGATCCAAGCTTAATACATCGTAATATTGTTGTCAAACTTCAATCGATTTTGGGAGATTGGCAATATCGGTCCACTCCTTCTGGTACTTCCACCACATAAGGTCAACATTTTCACAGAAAATAATTTACCGTAGAGAACATGAAAGGATCATCCAATTTTGTGCAAATTTTGAAAGTCCTAATACTTGTATCAGTGCCATGTTATGTCCGAAAGTTGACAATATCGGCCCCTCCACCAACTTACAGCTATAACTTTTATAAAATGTGAAATAAGGTCTGAATGTCTTCAAATTTCGCACATCCTAATATTTCTATTAAAACAAGATCCGGCGTGAAAATGGAATATGTCGAACCATTTTTTTTTTAATAATTATTTTTTCAATAAAATGCGTCCTATTCTTTTAACAAGATCTGGTGTAAAGATTGGATATATCGGTCCTCTCCATCAGGTACTTAGTACACAGGTTTTGTTAAAAATTTTCAAATTCCAATTTTTTTATCAATATTAGATTAAGTGGAACCCTTCGGTCCACTATATCTGATACCGCAAACACAATTCAACATTTTCCAAAAAGTTATAAAATATCTCGTATAAACTGAATGAACTAATCGATATGGTCGAAATCTGGCACGATGTAATATCTACATCAGTCTTATGTCAAATACGAAATATAGGCCAGTTTTCTCGGAGTGGCATATATGTCAAGTCAATTCAAAATACAGGGTGAAATAAAAAAACTTCAAAAAAGTCAAACGCCATAATTTTTACTTTTGTTTTTAAATTTTATTGAATGAAGGCAAAAATGTCGGAAATAGCATCAAATTTTAGAATAAGTTTAGATTTGTTCGAAGTGATCACCTTTGGCACGAATTATAGCCTTCAAACGGCCAATAAAACCGTCAACCGCTGCCCGAATGTTGCTCTGTGGTTTTTTAAGCGCATTCCCGGCGAAGCGCTTAATTGAGGTGATCGACACTTTGGTATTTTTTAATGACAAACTTGCTTTCCAAAATACTCCAGACACAATAGTCCACCGGATTGGTATACGGAGATTATGGTGGCCATTGTGCGCTGAAAATGAAGCGATGAACCTCATTTTGTAACCATTCTTGGGTGGCGCGTGCTGAGTACGATGGTGCTGAGTCCTGTTGGAATGTCCAAGCTCTGCGGGCATAATGTTTGAGTGCCCAAGGCTTTAATACACCCTCAAGAATATTTTCGCGATTATATTCGGAATTTATTTTGAAGCCACAGTCGATTGACCAGCGGCCCACACGATCACCATGGCCAACTTACCTCTTCAGCAAGCAAACACGATCATTTTGTTTGTTTACAAAATTGCTGGACAACGAAACTTTTCTCATCGGAGAAAACCAAATTCGGCAGTTCACCCCTTTCGGCCAATCGAAGCATCTTTTTAGCTCTTTTGAGGCAATTTTCTTCCATCGCGGTGTAAGTTCTTGTACTTTTTTGGAATTTCAATGGCTTTACCCGAGATCATTTTTCAATATTCGCCGAATGGAATATTGCGATATGTTCAGCTCACGAGTCATTTTTCGGCCACAGCGACGCGGGTATCGATCAAGTCTCTTCTTAACTTTTCGAACCATTTCTGCTGATGTTGCTGTTTTGTTCCGTCCACTTCCTTGACGTCGAGCTACACTGTCAGTACCACGGTAACGAGCGATGGTACGAGACACAAAAGATTTATTTAAACATAAATGCTGGAGTGCTTTATCGATAGCCACTTGTAGTTTTCCAGCGAATATAAAAAAATGTCTCTATCACGCTTGACTTCCATCACGAATTACTTTTTTCTTGGAAAATTCTCACCAAAATGCTTTTGAACGCTTGTAAACAATATAATAATGTTAACAGCTGTCGGATGAGTGGCTTAGACATGACAGAAGTCTGAAGTTGGTTGCAGTTTTTTCATATCACCCTGTATATTTAAAAAACGAAAATTGGCTGAGGGTATACATCTGTCGCTAAAACCGAAAGATTTAAATTGTTGCGTTATATTTTCTTAGCATTTTAAAAAATAAACAACTCCGATAGGCTGTTGATCCCCACATATTTTCTTGTGTTCTATACAAAATTCCTTAAATTAATAATTTGAAGTTATATCATTGTCCAACAATAATACAATGTAATACACCACCACCCCCCTTCCCTCACTTCCCATGACAATAACATTTTTATTATGAGGTTTGTACGTAGGAGCACATACATGTGTGTATGTATTTCATTTTGTACTTAGTTTCCCCATACATTGTAAAAATACCGCCCATTCATTTCCCCCACCTACAACAATCAACTATTCTTGTTGTTTTTGCCATTGTCAACAACATCATCATGTTTTCCTCTTTTTAAATGATTAACTTTAATTTAGGACATGTGCTTTTATTAAAGGATACAAAACGGCGTTGTGCGTCGTTGTTCATAACAACATAAGTGTACGATTTTGGAAAAACGTGTGTTCCATTATCCATTAACCGAGGGTACACACCGGGAATACATAGTTACAAGACAGGGAGAATGTGTGCGGGGTGAACTAGTAATGGCTGTGGTACCACCTCATCTAACCGACCATGGTATGTGACCAATGGATATTAAGAGGATAAGCAGAGAAAACATTAAAAATATTGTCCTATGGACGATGCGTATGATGGCGATGCTGTGGATGGTGCCGAGGATGATCGGAAGGACTAAGTAAATAAGAATGACAGTGATAATCACCATGATGAAGATTATGATGATGATGATAGTGAAGCTGATGTTGATAATGATGTAGTTATTGTGCCTGCGGTGTAGTTATCACTAGCTATGCTTATTTCTGTAGATATTGTGGTTTGGAACATCCTGTGCTTTCGCAAACTTTGTTGTACTGTTTTAATCTGCTCGCAGTAATGATGGACACTGACAGAGTAGTGTGTAACATGGACATCTCTTTTGCCAACATGTATTTTTTGAAAAATTCGGTTAAGTCACTCCTAATCTAAAATCTAGATATTCCGGAAAACAAATTGCATTTAAGCTGAATGAGTCGCTACCCCATCAAAAGGTAATGTAAATTTGAATATAATAGATAATTTCGTAAAAAATCGAAATTTCGTTACAAAGAAAAAGAATGAAGAATGTAATCCCACTACCTAGTAATGAGAAAAGTCGACAAATAGTGTGTGCGTCCTATTACAAAACCGAAGGTATCGTGTTTGAAAATCATGTGATTAACTAAGAATCATAAGGTTGCTACTTCAATACCATTAGTGGCCGACTTTATAATACCCTATACCACAAACAAAGTTTATATTGAAAATTTATGTAAAATTGATCTTAGCAATTATGAACCATTTTTGAATGCGTGTTGAAGTTCGGGAGCTGTTATAATTTGATATTTGATATCAGTTGCATACAGGGGGAGATAAAAAACTGCAACCAACTTCAGATTGCTGTCATTTCTAAGCCACTCGTCCGGTAGTTAAAATTATCCCAGTGACAGCTCATAATATTGTTTAAAAGCGTACAAAATCATTTTGGTGAGAAATTCAGAAAAAAAAAAAGTTATTCGTGTAGGAATTCCAGCGTGATAGTGTGATTTCTTTATATTTGGCTGGAAAATCACAAGTGGCTATCGTTAGAGCACTCCAGCATTTAAGTGTGAATAAATCTCTTGAGTCTCGTCCCTTGGCTCGTTACCGTGATACTGGTTGCGTAACCCGAAGTCAAGGAAGTGGACGGAAGAAAACAGCAATGTCAGCAGAAATGGTTCCAAAAGCAACGAAGCGACTTGATCGAAGCCCCCGTCGCAGTGGCCGAAAAATGGCTCGTGAGCTGAACATATCGCAATATTCCATTCGGAAAATATTGAAAAATGAGTTCGGGGTAAAGCCATTGAAATTCCAAAAAGTTCAAGAACTCACACCGCAACAGAATGAAAATAGACTCAAAACAGCTAAAGAGTTGCTTCGCTTGGCCGAAAGTGGTGAACTGCCGAATTTGGTTTTCTTCGATGAGAAAACATTCGTTGTCTAGCAGTTTGTAAAGAAAGAAAATAATCTTGTTAACTTGCCAAAGAGGTCAGCTGAAAATGTGCACGGTTGGCCACCAGAACTAAAGCGCCGGCCATGGTGATAGTGGACCGCCATAATAGCCGATGGTCGATCGTCGCTAAATAATGCCGAATATTATCGCGAAAATATTCTGGAGGGTGTATTGAAGCATTGGGCACGCAAACATTTTGGCCGCAGACCTTGGACATTCCAACAGGTCTCAGCATCATCTCAGCACGCGCCACCCATGGATGGTTACAAAATAAGGTTCCTCGCTTCATTTCCAACCACAGTGGCCACCAAAATCTCCGGATACCCATCCGTTGGACTATTGTGTCTGAAGTATTTTGGAAAGCAAGGTTGGCACTAAAAAATACCAAGGTGTCGATAACCTCAAACAAGCGCTTCGCCAGGAATGGGCCAAAATACCGCAGAGCAACATTCGGGCAGCGTGTGACGGTTTCATTGGCCATTTGAAGACCTTAATTCGTTCCAAAGGTGACCAATTCGAACAAATCTAAACTTATTCTAAAATTTTGATGCTATTTCCGACATTTTTTGCTTTCATTCAATGAAATTAAAAAAAAAAATGTACAAATTATGGCGTTTGAATTTGGTGCATTTTTTTATCTCACCCTGTATAATTTTGAATAATTCTGCCAGGAAGCGGGCATAACATCAATGCTGTATTTCTGCTGTTCTACCTTATTATTATACCGTGGTTGTTAGTAGAAGTGCAAAGAAAATTATCGGAACTATAATATTTGAGTTTAAAAAAATGTTCAAATATCTATATGAGCTACAATCACGAATTTTTAATGTACTTTTTATGTCTATTAAATAGCTAATTACTTTCACTCCCTTGGCAAATTATTTCATAATTTTACGTCCAACCCACTGTTCACACATTAACTGAAGTCCACAAGTGTACGCATACATACAGACACAAACAAATGTAAAGGATCCACACACAAGCAAACTAACAAATACGTGAACTGAATACAAAGGATACCACACTAACTATGAAAATGTGAACCGACAACGGCATTCTGTATCGGCTGTCAAACAACATGTCAAAATAAAAGCCTGGAAAATAACCGAAAAACTAAGTCACAACAAAACATTTGTAACATTTGGACACTAAAACCCGTGACCATTACAAGCCATTTTTCTTGATTTCTTTTCATTTTTTCTGGAATGAATGAATAAACTTAGCCATGAATTGAATATTTAAAGCTTGTCCATTCTCGGACCCATTTCTTGGCTATCATCAACCGGAAATGAAAATAAAATGATGCCATAGCCTAGGCAGGAGGTCAATCATGGTAAAAGTGGTATAGAAAATGGTTACATGTACATGTGTTCGCATTTCGTTATTTATTTAACATAAAATGTAAATCATTTTTTTGGCGGAAGCAACAGAAACTGAATGTTTTATGTTGTCTCATTAGTTACAACTTTATTGACCCGGAAAGATTTAGGGTCGATTGTATTATACTTACATACATAAATGTGTATCTGTTGTTATGGCATTGCCCTTTGTGATTTTGCTACAGAAAGAAAGAGAGATTTCTGGACAAATGCCAACAAAAAACCTGTTGATACAATTTTATTGACTCTTTGTGTTGTAGCAACAGTTTTTATTGTTAAGCTTTATCGATGGGTAATAAACTTACATTCAATTTCTATATTAAATGGCCACAGTGATGGGAAGAATGACTTAGGTTTTCTATTAACATTGAGCTTCGAGTTTGTTTTTCTTTAAATTTTCAAATATTTTTAAAAATAAGATAGATGGTCACCAATACGAACAAAATCAGCAGACGAGCTGAGAGTCATTATAGAAGAGAAGCAGCCGTCAACAGTCTTTATAGACGCAGTGGAGAGTTTCAATAGACGACCAGCAGCAGCAGACGACGAGTGTATCTATAGACGAGCAGTTAAAGAGTTAAGAGTTTCTATAGATGAACATCAATATCATTTGCAAGTCTCTATGGTGGAAGAGTCTCCCTTTAGATAAGCAATAGCTGAGATTCTTGATAGGGGAGCGGAAACGACACCTAAGAGTGTTTATATACGAGCTGCAGTAGAGTTGGGAGTCTCTATCTACGAACAGTAACAATATAGACTAATGAATATATAGACAATGGAATACTCTCATCGCTTATCATTGAAAAAATTAGAAATGGAAGATGTCGTCTCTGTCGTTTCAGGCGTATGAGTGAAAAAAATTTAAAATTAGCAATATATTCCAAAACATGCGATCTCTAAAAAAAAACATCGGTATTTGACGAAACAGATGTTCCTATTACGTTGAATACCCAATTCGTTTTTTAAAGCAAAAAAAAAAAATAAAAAAACAAGTAAGTAAAGGCTATAGTCGTACGGGGCCGACCATGTAATACCCTACAACACTACAATATGTTCGAAGTCCCCTTATATCCAAATCAATTTTGGAAGATTTCGTTTTTTAAATAATGTCAAAGAGCCCCGCCCAGAGGTTACCCTTAGTTTTTTGACCCAGAGAATTTGGCCAATATTTACGCACTCCGTAGTGCTGTTAAGTATTCAAAACAATTTCACACGAAAGTTGTGGTATATTTTACAGCTAAATATAATCCAATGATCATCCAAAATGTTTAACTTCTTCCCTGTCCTTAACTCTCTTCTGATGCGAAATTCCGTGTCAATTGTGACCTATAGAGCGACTACAAAATTTGAAAAAATTAATTTTTTAGTCTATTTGCACCTTTAAATGCACATCTTAAGAAGAATATGCTTTAATTCTGACCCTAACCCTACCCCCATGCAAAATTTCGTGAGGATCGGACGATAATTGCGATATGCATAAAATGCCCTCAAGGGGTGTAAAAATTTAGAAAATTTACAATTCAAAATTGTAAGTCAAATTGACAACACTATGTGTTGGGGGTATTATAAGTTTGATTGGCCCAAAAATTATGTAACACCTCGAAATATTGGTTTCCCACATAGGAAAGTATATATGGATCTTCCTAGCTCGCCGAGCTGAGTCGGTCTAGCTATGTATGTCCGTCCGTCCGTCTGTCCGTCTGTCCGTCTGTCCATGTTAATTTGTAATCACTCTACAGGTCGCAATTATGGCCCGATCTTCACGAAATTTAGAATGGAGGTGGGACTGGGGTCAGAATAGAACCCTATTTCTTTTGGAGATGATCGCCAAATGTTTAGGTTGAAATGGACCAAATACTGAAAAAATGTCGGATTTTGCAGTAGCTATACAGGTCGCAATTATAAACCAATCGACGCGGAATTTTGCATGTAGCTAGAGTTTAGGGCGGGGAAGAAGCCTACCAATTTGGGTGGTCATCGGATTATATTTAGCGGGTAAAATAGACCATATCTTTTGTGTTGAAAAAATTCAAAATTTTTCATTAAACCGCGAATATTTTAAATCCCGGCGAAATCACAAAGCCATGACAAGGTTACTTCTGATCTTTACATTGATGTTAACACCCAACAAAATGGATATATAGCAAAATATGTGTGATATATATGTTTATCAAAGAAGATATGCTTGAAAAATCTCTTATATGTCGAGAACGGCTGAACTGATTTCGACAGTTCTCATTAATTCAGAATGGCCTCTTGGCAGGAAACAAAAAACGTCTAAAAAAATCTCATAAAAATATCTCTCTAAAGATGAAAATATTGATTTTGTAAAATTTTCTCATATTTTTTCAATTTTGTCATATTTTTGGCATATTTTCATTTAGAATTAAACATTTGGTAATATTTTTACAGCTAACAAAACTAAGTAGTTAGGATATCAGGATATCATATACAGATCGCATTTATGGCCCGATCCTTAGGAAATTTTGCATGGGGATAAGATGAGGGTGAGAATAGAAGCCTACTCTTTTTGGAGATGATCGCCATATATTTAGGGGCAGAAATGGACCAAAAAACTGCAATATTGTCTGCAGGTCGTAATTATCGCCCGATCCTCACGCACATTTGAATGGGGGTTACCGGACATTACAAAAGCCAAGCAGTTTTGGATGGCCATCCAAAAATATTCAATGTGTGAAATAGTTTGCCCACTTTTGTAGACAAAATACGAAAATGTCCATTCCAGTGACTTTTTGGAGAATTCACAAATACAGGAAAGACGCACTTCTGACTATTTAGTTAACGCTGATTTCGTTGGAGAATATAGTCAAATGTCTGTATCTCATATAGATGCATTTCAGTCAAAAATCAATAATAAATGTTAATCTTTTGCCACTTCTGAGAGATTATGGGTCTTTGGGAAATATTGGTTCCAGATCTAAGAAAACCATTTAAGTGCAACATCTACCAATAAATTGGAAATGAGCAAATTAGTTTAGGTTGCTATTATTCGAAAATTAGAGAACGAAACCTGATGGTTTTCTTTTATTATTTGTCACAATATCTTCTGGAATCCTTTTGAGTATCTCGCCCATACAAACTGTATCGTTTATTATAGTGTTGTAGGGTATTCAACGGTCGGCCCCGCTCGACTGTAGCCTTTGCTTACTTGTTTTTTTTTTTTTACCAAAAGGCCATTCTAAATTGGTGATAATTGCCAAACCCGTCCAGCCGTTCTTGAGCTATAAGCGGTCTAAAATCCCCTTCTTGATATATGAGATTGTTTTTGTTCTTTTTTTCTTGATATTTATGCGATATATTGGATATCCGCATCAATAGAGGTCTCGTAACAAAAGTATTTACCTCAAGCAGATAATGCCACTTATCAACATTTGGCTTTAGAACAGTTATAGTTGGCTATATAGTTGTAGATATCACTTGAATAAATATATATCGGAGACGAGTTGCACAAAATGGAAGCATACGTCCCGAAATTCACTCCATTGAGGCTGATATTAGCCATTATTTACACAATAAACCAGAATTCGGATTAAGGATGTTTATGGGAGCTATATCCAAACCTCAGCCATTCTAGATATAATTTGGCAAAGGTATTTCCGAGCTTTATAACATACCCGGTACCAAATATAATTATTGTCGAATGTATATTACAAATGTAAGGGACTTAAATACAAAATCGGATGAAACGTATATATGGGAGCTATAGCTATATTCTGATCCGATTTTCTACTAATTTGAAGTACTTTGAAGTACTAGACTGAATTCGGTCGGATGTACCAAAATCCATGGCTTTTGGACTGATATTGGCCATTTGGTCCACATTTAACCCGAAATCGATTGAAGTTATATATGGGACCTATATCCAAATCTGAACCGATATTGAAAAAATTTGGCAGAGGTATTTCCGGACTGTATCTGATAACTGGTATCAAATATCATTGTTGTCGAATGCATATTAAAAATTTGAGCACAAAATCGGATGAACCATATATGTATATGAGAGCTACAGCTGTATCTGAACCGATTTACACCAAATTTAAAGTACTGGTTTATAGGATGAATTCAGTCGTAATTGCCAAAATTCAGTCCATTTGCGCTGATTTGGTGCACAATAAACCTGATATCGGATAAAGATATATATGGGAGCAATTTCCCAATCTGAACCGATTTCGATTAAATTTGACAGAGGCATTTTAGAGCAGTATCAGACGTCCATTACTAAATATCATTCTTCTGGAATGCATGCTACGTGAGGGACTTAAAACCCCAAATCGGATGAATAATATGTAGGCGTATACAGGGTGAGACGAAAAAACTGCAATCAACTTCAGACTGCTGTCATTTCTAAGCCACTCGACTGACTGCTGTTAAAATTATTTCTGTGACAGATCATTATATTGTTTACAAGCGTACAAAAGCATTTCGGTGAGAACTTTCCAGATTTAAATGTCAATAAATCTTTTGTGTCTCGTACCTTCGCTCGTTTCCGTGATACTGGTAGCATAGCCCGACGCCAAGGAATTGGATGGAAGAAAACAGCAACAACAGCAGAAATGGTTCGAAAAGTAAAAAAGCGATTTGATCGAAACGCGCGTCGCAGTGGCCGAAAAATGGCTCGTGAGCCGAACATATCACAATATATTGAAATATTGAAAAATGAACTCGCGGCAAATATTGAAAAATGAGCTCGAGGTAATGCCATTGAAATTCCAAAGAGTGCAAGAGCTTACACCGCAAAAGAAAGTAAATAGACTCAATAGAGCTAAAGTGTTGCTTCGTTTGTGGTGGTGAACTGCCGCATTTGTTTTTCTCCGATGAGAAAACATTCGTTGTCCAGCAGTTTGTGAACAAACAGAATGATTATGTTTACTTGTCAAGGAGGACAACTGAAAATGTACACCTTCGGTTGGCCACCAGAACTCAAGCGCCGGTCATGGTGATGGTGTGGGCCGCCATAACAGCCGATGGTCGCTCTCTGCTCGTATTAATCGACCGTGGCATCAGTATAAATACTGAATATTATCGGAAATTTTGTTTCTTTGATGTTTCCAAAAGATACCAGCTACTGTAATAGACAACTGTCTATAGATTCGGTATTTCCATTATTTATTATGTTTTAATTTTATTGATTTTTCATGATTTCGTATTTGAATCTCGCAATAGATACCAACTCCAATAGCAGAAAATTGTGCATATAGGTTCACGTTTTGGTATGGCACCCGCATAATGGTCAGAACAATTAAGAGTAGCACCACTCAAGACATAGGGTAAACATTTTCTTTGAATCAAAACTTTTTTCTTGCCTTCGCGCTGTCATATAAAAAATACAACTGATTTATTTTTAATTTGTGAACCGTCAACAACAATAAATCAATTTGTCAAAAAAATATTGAAATCCCTTCACAATCATTCGTCGGCCTTATCAATCAGTATTCTGTTTTGTTTTAGTTCGTTCTTTTCATTGTCATTGATAACATTTCAATATTTTCACTTGGCTTTAAGTTAAAAAGTGCTATAGAACAGCTTAAATCCTTTTCTACTCCTCTTTTTTAATATTTTTTATTGGCATCACAAAATGAACATAACTTTTGAAATATTTATCCTGCAGCAGTAACAGCAGTTTATTTCATTCGCTGTGTCCATATGGCGGCCAACGCCGCTACTACCACTATCGCCACATAATTGCATTGCTTTTGTGGTAAATGGCATTTGTGTGTCAGTCGGTATGTTTGTCGGTCCGCACGGTCATCTTCTGCTGTCCATATGGTTCAGAGTTTTGTTTGTTTTAAGCTTTAATGATAAAACTTTGCCATCGTCAACATTTGTTTCAATTCCGATGCTGACACATTTGTTGGCCATCCTTCGGACAATGTTCCCGGACACCTCATCAAATGGTCGCATAAAAAATACACCCGTTATGTTATCGGGGCGTTCGTTTGGTGACAATTTTTTTTGCGTGTCTTCTATTTTTACTGCATCATTTGTTTCTGTTGGGCGATAAGAAAGTTTCTTTTGTGCAATTTTCTTCCACCTCAAAGTTGTGGTGGGAAATGTCGTATTTCCTTCTAGGATTCAGGATGCATTGACACCGTTGCCCCTTTGTCTTTGTTGATCGGTGGTTCCAACAAATTTTAGGTTATATCCAAAATTTAAAATACTTTAGGAGACCTGTGAAATTGTAATTGACTGTTGAAACGTATGTTGTCCAGTCAAACAAAGAAGTCCTTAGAAATAATTGACCTAGGGGTTTTTTTAATTTTTTTGTTATTTTGACTTAAGTTTTTTGCTTTTGAAATCAAAAAATTTACAGAAAAATTTAATCGACATGGGTTTGTGTGTTTGTACAGTATTTTATGGGTTATAACAGAGGGCAATGCGATTGCCAACAATTGACGTTTCTCTGCCACACATTGCCACATAAAGGTAAATTATAGTTATACCCAACTTAAATTTATGTCCTTCTTACCCCTATGTTGCAAGGTTCGCATAGATATAGTCGACCGGATGATAGAATTGAGAAAAATAAAACACCAGAGGCAAAAGGAAGAAATACCCTTATACAACGAGAATGAATACACCGAAAGGGGAATTTTCGTAAAAGAACAGCAGTTTTATGGGTGATTAGCTAGAATCCCATTAAGGCGAGATAACAAGGAGTATGTACAGACCACCTACGGAGTGTCTCGCCTTTTAACGAGTGGTGTCGCGAAGTCTCCTCATTAGGCTCATCTCGAGAATTCCCAATTAACGAAATTGATATTTGATGTTATATAAGTCGGGGCATCCTATAGGGGCTCCCTACTTTTTGTCGACGGTATATTGTAGCCGTTTGTTGCTCAGCAGTCAAAGAAAGCCGTACTCTTAGTCGTTAATGCATATTTTTAAAGGATAATAAATCACAGATCTGACGGCACAATTTTTATTATAAGTAATGACTCGATAGTAATTTCTAAATAGAAATAAATATTAATGGCAAAGATTATAATAGATGTTCACCTACCGTCGGTTTTAAAAATTTTGAAAAGCCTGATCTTATTTTTCAGCCATAGGCTTTAAGTTGAGTGTTAAAAACCTATATGATATAGAACATCGATAACAGCCCCATGTGAAAACTTAGCTCAATTTTTGGTACTGTAAAGAACTTAACAACATTTTCCATTCAAATGAGTTGTAATTTGGAATTTGTATTTCCAACGTTCAGAATACCGTGCTACGTGATAGTTTGTTCCGGATACCATTGTATTTTGTTGTTGCAAAATAGCCAGGCTTAATGCCATTATTGTTGTTTTTACAAAAACAACGTTTGTTTATTAGTGGAGAAAGATGGCAATGTTTATCAGCGGGTAAGGCAGGGAATACCTAGGTTTCGGATATTTAGTTTTTTCCAACTCATAATTTGGAGCATTATCGTAAGATGGGAATTAATTTTTTTGTCATTGAAATTGTGCGTTTGAGATCCTATATAGTCAATAGTCATTATACCCTACAACACTATGTGTTGGGGGTATTATAAGTTTGATTGGGCCAAAAATTATGTAACACCACGAAATATTGGTTTCCCATATAGGAAAGTATATATGGATCATCCTAGCTCGCCGAGCTGAGTCGATCTAGCTATGTATGTCCGTCCGTCCGTCTGTCCGTCTGTCCGTCTGTCCATGTTAATTTGTAATCACTCTACAGGTCGCAATTATGGCCCGATCTTCACGAAATTTGGAATGGAGGTCGGGGTTGGGCCAGAATAGAACCCTATTTCTTTTTGAGATGATCGCCAAGTGTTTAGGGGTTGAAATGGACCAAATACTGAAAAAATGTGGGATTTTGCAGTAGCTATACAGGTCGCAATTATAGACCAATCGACGCGGAATTTCGCATGTAGCTAGAGTTTAGGACGGGGAAGAAGCCTACCAATTTGGGTGGTCATCGGATAGTATTTAGCGGGTAAAATAGACTATATATTTTGTGTTGAAAAAATTCAAAATATTTCATTAAACCGCGAATATTTTAAATCCCGGCGAAATCCAAAGCCATGACAAGGTTACTTCTGACCTTTACATTGATGTTAACATCCAACAAATCGGATATATAGCACAATATGTGCGATATATATGTTTATCAAAGAAGTTATGCTTGAAAAATCTCTTATATGTCGAGAACGGCTGAACTGATTTCGACAGTTCTCATTAATTCAGAATGGCCTCTTGGCAGGAAAGAAAAAACGTCTAAAAAATCGCATAAAAATATCTCTCTAAAGATGAAAATATTGATTTTGTAAAATTTTCTCATATTTTTTCAATTTTGTCATATTTTTAGTATATTTTCATTTTGAATTAAACATTTGGTAATATTTCTACAGCTAACAAAACTAAGTAGTTAGGATATCAGGATATCATATACAGATCGCATTTATGGCCCGATCCTTACGAAATTTTGCATGGGGATAAGATGAGGGTCAGAATAGAAGCCCACTCTTTTTGGAGATGATCGCCATATATTTAGGGGTTGAAATGGACTAAAAAACTGCAAAATTGTCAGGAGGTCGTAATTATCGCCCGATCATCACGCACATTTGAAAGGGGGTTACCGGACATTGCAAAAGCCAAGCAGTTTTGGATGGCCATCCAAAAATATTCAATGTGTGAAATAGTTTGCCAAATTTTGTAGACGAAATACGAAAATGTCGATTCCAGTGACTTTTTGGAGAATTCACAAATACAGGAAAGACGCACTTCTGACTATTTCGTTAACGCTGATTTCATTGAAGAATATAGTCAAATGTCTGTATCTCATATAGATGCGTTTCAGTCAAAAACCAATAATAAATGTTAATCTTTTGCCACTTCTAAGAAATTATAGGTCTTTGGGAAATATTGGTTCCAGATCTAGGAAGAACATTTAAGTGCAACATCTGCCAATAAATTGGAAATGAGCAAATTAGTTTAAGTTGCTATTATTCGAAAATTAGAGAACGAAACCTGATGGTTTTCTTTTATAATTTGTCACAATATCTTGTGGAATTCCTTCGAGTATCTCGCCTATATAAACTGTATCGTTTATTATAGTGTTGTAGGGTATTCAACGGTCGGCCCCGCTCGACTGTAGCCTTTGCTTACTTGTTCAATTACGATGAATACTTTAATTTTTTTCACGCTACTGCCACAATTTCCTACCGAATGAGTCCCAGTTTGACATTTCAGAGTATATTTCATATAGATGTACATCCCAAATCTACATTCCCAACCAATATTCTTTTGGGGGTTACAAAATCAATAGAATATAAAATTTTCTTTTCTGACCACACATTACTTGGGAAAGTGCACTTACGGGTACACTAAAGTGGGGGACAATACTTAAATAAATGCCTATGTGGACAATTATCTGTAAGATGGTTCTCTGCCACAGCGCAGCCTAAACACAATGTTATAGCCCAATCAATTGATGAATGTGGTCAAGACCAATATGGGCCCCACTCCGAAAATTGAAAATTGTATGCGAAAAGGTTTTCTACTCCCTTAAAAACAAAAATGTCAAATAGGGGCCAAAAAATATGGTTAAAATATAAAATATATTTGAAATCAGGTTGTATGACCCATATCATGACCTGCAAAAGCGATTTAAGGTATCTTGAAAATTTAGGAAGATTTTCTGGAAGGATAGAAATTCTTTTCTCAGTAAATGCCCAATTCATTCTACTATTTACGGTTTTATGTCATATGAAAGAAATAGGTCCACGTTCGAGCTCCATAACGCTTTGTCCGTCATTTTTAATTGCTCCAATGTGTTCCCATCTTCCAGCTACAGAAAGATCGCCATTAAACATCGTATTACGCACTCGTTTCATTTTTAATATTGTTCATTCAGAATTTTAAACAATAAAAAAATTACACTTCAATAATAGTGAAAATTTCACACCAAAAAGATTAAATAAAAAAAAAAAAAAAAACAGTAAAGAAAGTCCGGGCGGGGCCGATATATTATAGGGTATCACTTTGATAATTTAGTAGAGCTCCACATAACAATTAAAAGTTTTTATGGGAAAATTCAATCATACACGCTATGATTATTATTATAATTTAAAGTTCAAAAGACTAAATATGCCGAAGCATTTGTATCTTTTAAATTCGGACCGATCTTGATAAAATTTGGCAAATATATTTCTGAGCTGTATTTTATATATTTCCCTGAATATCGTTGTTACGGTGTGCATATTACGGCTGTTGGTAACACATATAACAAATCGGATGAACAATATATATGGGAGTTATAGCTATATCTGAATCGATCTTCTCCAAATTTGACATAATAGCTTCTAGACTCAATTCGGTCGTAAGTGCAAAATTTCTTCCCATTTGGGCAAATATTAGATGTTTGGTGCACAATAAATGGTAAATCGGACGAAATTATATATGGGAGATATATACAAATCCGAACCGACCTCGATAAAATTTAGCAAAGGTATTTTTGAGCTGCATTTGATATATTTCACCAAATATTGTTGTTACAGAGTGCATATTACGCCTGCGAAGGACAAAAATAACAAATCGGATGAACAATATATATGGGAGCTATAGCTATATCTGAACCGATTTCGATCAAATTTGGCATACTTATTTTCAGGCCTAATTTGGTTGTATGTGCAAAATGCCATACTATTCGGACTGATGTTACAGGTTGGGGGAAAATAAAAGACAAATCGGACGAAGATATATGGGAGCTATATCTAAATTTTGGCCGATTATCTCCAATTTTAATAGGGTTCGTCCTTGGGCCAAAAAATGATTTGTGCAAAATTTCATCTGGATCGGGTAATAAATGCGAACTGTACTTTGTTTACAAAAATACATTGACAGATGGACGGACATGCATAAATCGACTCAGAGTGTGATTCTATGCAGATCATCAAAAGGAACTATGGATCTATCTCGTTTCCTTTTGCCTGTTACAAACTAATGCACAAAGACATAATACTCTGACCACCTTGTGTAGGGTTTAAAAACGATTGATTTCAATATGATAAGCCAAATTGAAAAAATCGTACCTTATATAAAATTGACAATAAAAGAAAAACAAATTGAAAAAAGAAAAAATCTTTAACTTGTTCGCTGATTTTTACAGGGCCCTTACGAAATTTGTCAATAGAATTATTTTGAAATTCGATTACATGGAAAAAGTGATTCTCTATTTTTTTTCCCGATTTTAGTATTTTTGCAATGAGATATCTCTTTTTCGTGATTTTTTAACGCTTTTAAAAAAGTAATTATACCTTAAGTCTGGTTTTAAAGCGTTTAATTATTTCGACATCATATTAAATTTCAATGTAACCCTCAGCAAATTTCAGTTTCCAAGAAATGGAGTCTATTAAATAAAGTTAAAACTTATAAGAAACCGTTCGTACATGGTAAAATATTGATTTTTTTTTTTTTGATCATAGCTTATTATCTTCTGAAATAATATTATTCGTATAGTTCCACTTACCCGATAGGTGAGTACCAAAAAAAACTACACGTCATATTAGATTAAAAAAAAAAAAAACGCTATAAATGTACATTCGAAAATTGTGAGTCAAAATCGATCATGCGGTGCGGTAACGATCTCCATTGACCGTAACGCGAGCTCCGGCCTCATTTTTGAAGAAAGAAGGGCAAATGATGCCACAAGCGTGAAAACCGCACCATACGGTGCATTTTTCTGGATGTAATGGAGTCTGAAGGGTCTCTTGTGGATTGGTCTCACTCCATATACGGCAATTTTGCTTATTAACAAACCCAAAAATGCGCCTCATCGGTGAACACAATTTTGCGATAAAACAACGGGTCATTTGCCAACTGCTCTAGAGCCTGATTTTCAAAGTAAATTTGGATAATTTCGTAGCGTTGTTCAAGCGTCAGTCTATCCATGATGATTTGTCAGAGTATACTGAAACAAATAAAAAAAGTTTCATCAAAATTTAATTTTTTGTGTTACTTTTTACAATTTAAAATTCTATCTACCTTAAAAAACACCCTTTATATTGAAACATATAATGGTCTTAGTATTTAATTTAGCAGATTTTTTAAAATATTCCCTTAGAGTTTTCTACGGAAATTTTTATGAAATCTTAATTTCCCCCGTAATTCCAAGTTCTGTTTTCCTAACTCTAGCTGAATTCTTCAAAAGTTCTAATGTTTTTCCGTATTTCCTGCGGAAACTTGTGCAGAGATTCGGATTGAATTCTGAAAGAACTCGTAAAAATGTTTAGCTTGGACTGCACAAACTCAAAATAAGTACATAAAATCCATGCATTATTTTTGCTTTCAATTATTAAGTGTCCAAACTATACAAAGAATTTACACTTCACAGGAAGCTACTATACACAGGGAAAAACTCTTATATATTTTTTTGGCACGCAGAGGATTACTGCTTAAAGGCGGTGGCGTATAAAAGCATTCACTGTTCTCCATCTAAATCGTCAGAAAAAATTAAAACTAACTAAAAATCTCCTAAATTATTAATATTCATGGAAATTTATATTTTGAAACTCCGAATATTTTTCAATTAACCATCATATATATTGACACAATCATCCATCCATTTAAACACGAAAGTTGGGGAATATAATATCTTTGTCGTTCCGTTTGTTGAGAATTTCGTGTTCCACAAATAAAATCCCGATGAGCATAACATTCTTGGTTATATGGGACCCCGATTTGGTTTAGCCTCCATTGCGATTAAAGTTTTTTAAGTTGTTTTAGTCATATGTTTAATAGAATTTGTTTTAAATAAACCTTACCATTGCACAAAACTGGCGTATACATAAGTCCAATTTGTTGTAGAGATAAAAATCCTGCCAAGGAACTGAAGTCAACGCTATAATTTTTAAATTTTTTTCATTTTATTGAATGAAAGCAAAAATGTCGGAAATAGCATCAATTTTTAGAATAATTTTAGATTTGTTCGAATTGGTCAACTTCGGCACTAATTATGACCTTCAAATGGCCAATGAAACCGTCACACGCTGTTCGAATGTTGCTCTGCGGTATTTTGGCCCATTACATGAGGTGATCGATACTTTGGTATATTTTAGTGCCAAACTTTCTTTCCAAAATACTCCTGACACAATAGTCCAACGGATTGGTATCCGGAGATTTTGATGGCCATTGCGCGCTGGAAATGAAGCGAGGAACCTCATTTTGTAACCATTCTTGATGGCGCGTGCTGAGTGCGATGGTGCTGAGTCCTGTTGGGGTGTCCAAAGTCTGCGGCCAAAATGTTTGCGTACCCAAGGCTTTAATACACCCCCAGAATATTTTCGCGATTATATTCGATATTTATTCTGATGCCACGGTCGATTAATACGAGCGGAGAGCGACAATAGGCTTTTATGGCGGCCCACACCATCACCATGGCCGGCGCTTGAGTTCGGGTGTCCAACCGAAGGTGTACATTTTCAGCTGAACTCTTTGGCAAGTAAACACGATCATTTTGTTTGGTTACAAAATGTTGGACAACGAATGTTTTCTCATCGGAGAAAACCAAATGCTTCAGTTCACCTCTTTCGGACAAGGGAAGCAACTCTTTAGCTCGTTTGAGTCTATTTTCTTTCTGTTGCGGTGTAAGTTCTAGCACTTTTTGAAATTTCAATGGCTTTACCCCGAACTCATTTTTCAATATTTGCCGAATTGAATATTGCGATATGTTCAGCTCACCAGCCATTTTTGCCCACTGCGACGCGGGTTTCAATCAAGTCGCTTCCTTACATTTCGAACCATTTCTGCTGATGTTGCTGTTTTCTTCCGTCTTGACATCGAGCTACGCTATCAGTATCACGGTAACGAGCGATGCTACGAGACACAAAAGATTTATTCAGATTTAGATGCTGGAGTGCTCTAACGATAACCACTTGGGGTTTTCCAGCCAAATATAAAGGAATCACACTATCACGCTTGAGATCCATCACGAATAACTTTTTTTTTGGAAAATTCTCACCAAAATTCTTTTGTACGCTTGTAAACGATAAAATGAGCTGCTACTGGAATAATTATAACCGCTGTCGGACGAGTGGCTTAGAAATGACAGCAGTCTGAAGTTGGTTGCAGTTTTTTCATCTCACTCTGTAAAACTACTTGTATTTACAGGGTGATATGAAAAAACTTCAACCAACTTCGGACTGCTGATGTTTCCAAAAGATACCAACGACTGTTTTTAATTTCCGATATTCTGTATTTTTATAATTTTATTTCGTGTTCGAATCTCACAATAGATACCAACTGCAATAGCAGAAAATTGTCCATATAAGTTCACGTTTTGGTATAGTGCCCTCACAACGGTAGTGCCCACTTTATTGTGTTTTGAAGACATGAACTGCATTCCCGAAGACATTTGCTATTTAAAATAGAAGTCATTAAAATATTGCCATAGTTGTTTAATATTGAAATCAATAAAACAGGAAATTTTAATCCCCAGGAAATGTTAATTCCGCTGTTTCTATTTTAAAATGTCCTTTTGGATACCCTTACTGCGACTGAGCTTACACAGCTGATCACGTTACAACACCTATAACAAGCTTCAAAATGGACTGTATCGATTCCATTAGGTGCCTAGTGTCATACTCTGAGAAAATGTGGCTATGTGCAAAACCGACTGATACTTTCTCATATACATACTTCCACATATTACCCCATACACTGAACAAAAACCATTCCTGTGACATTCTCGTATGTGACCATTAATGGCCTCTGGGTGTCAATTTCTATGAAACATTGTTTTCATTTCATTGCCACGTCGCTCTGTTTGCCCTCTTGTATTACCTTCCTACCTTTAACTACTCCTATAATGGCTTTGACAATTGTTGTACGATATTTTTGTGTCCCAAGAGCTTAAACTTGTGCTTTTGTTCTGTTTGGTATTGTTTGCTTTTTTTGTTATAAAGTGTTCTACTGGAATAAAGGTGGACAGGGTTTTTAAAATACCAACTAAATTGTTTGATTCTAAGGCCATAATCGTTTTACGACACAACTCATTGACTTGTATGGGGGCTATGTTTTGTGCTGATATAGCTTCTAGTATTTGCCAGAATATTAAGCGTATAATACGTGTCCACAATGATTACATGCTTAGAAGGACATCGGAGTGCAGTAGCAAATTAACACTAGGACAATGATAAATTCGAGCAGAGGCGCCATAGTTGCAGTCCTGTGAAATATAATTTATATGCTTTTTTAATTAATTTTTGGAAATACAAATTATTTTCTTAAAATAATAAATTGAGCGTTTTATTAAAAAGGATTAACATTTGCCATTATGAACATATGTGTATGTAAGTGGTAAATGTAGATTTCGGAAATTTTAAATGAGTGTCACTTCAATTATGTGAATTATGACAAATAAGAGGATGAGATGTATTAACACTTAGGGTCAGCCCAATCATTTGTCTCTGATATTGTGTGAATTAAAAATAATAATTTAATATAATTCTGTAGGAAAATGTGACAAAATACAAAAACGTGGACCTATATAATGTAACTTCATATATTATATATTTGAACTATTACGATATAAGAAACAAAACTTTACTTTTGCTCTTAAATGAAACCGGAGCTAGAAATCATTATGACCAACAAATACCAATTTTCAGACAAATCCGTGAAAAAATGTGGCAAAAATTATTAAAATACCAAAAATCGGGAGATACCGCTTTATGATGGCTAAACCAAAGCGTGAACCCATACATACAATACTTTGCCACACGAACTAGGACCCATTATGACCTACAAATACCAATTTTCAGACAAATCCGTGAAAAAATGTGGCAAAAATCCTCAAAATACTGAATATCGGGAGGTACCGTTGCATGGGGACTATACCAAGATATGGACCGATATCGGACATCGTTAAATCGACTTAGAATTTTATGCTGATTATAAATATATATACTTTATGGGGCCTTCGACGGAATGACAAAGTTAATATACCCTCCACAATTTGGAACTTATTCGCAAATTCTCAAAATCAATAAAATCCGTTAAAAATCCTGCTAAAACCTTAAAAATATCGAATGAAGCTGTTACATTAGGGTCTTTACGACGACATGGGCTTGCAAAGGTAACTTTTGTCATAAGCCGTTGCAATATTCAAATGCGAAACTTAAAAAAAAATCGGTGAAAATGTCGCTAAAATCATCAAAATACCGAATATTTAGAGGTACCGCCATATGGATCTGCACAAACAATTTTCTGTAATAGGCTGTAGTATCCACTACGAACATCAAATACCAAATTGTAAACAATTCCGGTGAATAATGTAGCAAAAATCATCAAAGTACCGAATATACCGGAAAAGGGAGGTACCGTTATATGGGGGCTACACCAAAACGTGGACCTACATGACCCATTTTCAATACCAAAAGTCCTACAGACATATTACACATCTGAGTAATTTTACCCACTTCATTTCTTACGGAAGCTAGAGTGATTTCCACAAACAGAAAGGCGGTCGGACACCGCGATATAGACTATTACACAAATATTTTTGTGAAATATATATTTTTTATTTTTTGTCATTATATCCTCCACCATGGAAAGTAGGGTATATTAACTTTGTCATTCCGTTTCTATTGTATCAGATTATTGTATCTTTATAAAAATTATGCGATATTATATATATAAATAGGGTGAGATTTTCATCTGCACCAACTGCAACCAACTTCAGACTGCTGTCATTTCTAAACCACTTGTCCGACAGCTGTTTAAATTATTCCAGTGACAGTTCATTATATTGTTTACAAGCATACAAAAACATTTTGGTGAGAATTTTCCAGAAAAAAAGTTATTCTTGATGGAATTCAAGCGTGATAGTATGATACTGAAAATGTCTTGCAAGGGCTCATTCGATAGATGAACATAAGGAGTTATCATTTTGTGGGATCAATACCATCGTTAATATTTGTCATCCCAGGAATAATAGGATGAATGACTATGTAAAGTCTTAAAAAGACATAAATATGGTAACATCTGCTATGATCCCAACTGGCGTACAAATGAACATACTTTTACTCTTCTCAAAAATACATACTTCATGGGGTCCCACAAAGACAAAGTAAGTTTAGTTGTCCTGAAATTTTTGTACCCTCAATCATGAATAAGACTAAATCCCATGCAATATTGTTTTCTAAAGAAAACGACCTTAAATTTTGAAAATAAATTAAAATTAAAATGGAGACTGTTAGAAGCCATTAAATTTCCAACTATCAAATTAATGTCATGTGGCTTGAAACACTTTAAACACTTAAAGAGCTATGTAAATCTATGTAAATTTTTTGGAGCAAGTATTTATTTATATTTAGAAATCACTATCGATTCTGTTAACGAAAACTCCAAATTGCCGAAAATTTAAAATATATAATAAGGAGATTTCAATTATTCCTCAGAAATAAGTTGAAATGACTACATTAATAGCCTACAAAACAGTAAAACATCAATAATCTGATTAGATCGAATAACAGAATATTTTCTTGGTTTTTATATATTTAACATGGCGTAGAACAACATGTGTCAAGTATTAAACGGAATGTTTCAAAAAGCCCTGAAATGGGGGGATGTTTTCTCTCATTTTAATCGGAGGTTAATTTTTATAAATTTTGATTCTAAAAAATTTCAAATATTTTATCCCTGCAGTTCTTACCACTATGCGTGTATCATATCGACAAACAACACTGCAATATATTAATTTCCAACAACACTTAAAAATAACTAAAAAAATATTTTTTTCAAAATTTGAAAAATTTAAGAAAAAAAAATGTCCCATCCTAGTGGGAAAACCTAACAATTTTTTCTTAGCTAAGGTAGTGAACTTTAATAAAACTTTGTAAACGCTTTTGGTCTCACAGTAAGAAACGACAACAACCCTAAAATATTTAACTCCAATGAACAGTAGGATGTTGGCAACGTTATTTTACCACAGGGTGACATTGCATTTCTAAATTTGACAACACTAACTAAGCTAATGCCACCACCAATTGTAATGTATTTACATAAATTCACATTTCATTGGTTAAGTTTCCGTTTAGATACTTTAGTAATATGGTATTTGAAAATTATATTGTTATTCAATATAGAATTTTTCAACTTATTTCCAAGTTCCCAAATAGTTAGCATTAATTCCATTATTGTTGTTTTTATAAAAAAACTACTTATTTAATTAGTACAGGGAAATTGCTATGTTTACCAAGGAGTAAGGCAGAGAATAATTTGGTTTAAAAAAGAGCCACCAATTATCATCAATTCCAACTTGTGGTCCGATACTCACTGCAAGGAGGTGGGGTTCAAGTCAGAATAGCAGCTTATCGTTTTTGTAGATGATCGCAAAATATTTAGGTATTAAAAATGGAAACAAAAATTTTCTTGATTTTGCAGTTATTCTCGAGATCGGAGTTCGAGAAAAAACGATTAGGTCACTTCTAATAGTTACATTAATATTGACATATTAAACCGTCCATACCTCCTTAAATATTGCGTTTTAGGTGTTTTATAAATAAATTATGGTCATTACTATAAGCATAAATTAATAGGAATTTTAAAATGGCCATAACTCCTTAGATATTGAGTTTTCGGTGATTTCAGCTATTATTTGTGATCACTTTTTAAAGCGTGGATTATTGGATATTTTAAAATTGCCATAACTCCTTAAATATTGACTTTTCGGTGTTGTTAGCTATTATTTGTGACCAATTTTGTGAGGGCAAATTATTGGGCATTTTAAAATGGCCATAACTTCGGCGTTTTTAGCTATTATTTTTGATCACTTTTATAAGCGTGAATTATTGGATATTTTAAAATGGCCATAACTCCTTAAATACTGAGCTTTCGGCGTTTTATCTACTATTTCACTTTTTAAAGCGTGAATTAATGGATATTTTAAACTGGCCATAACTCCTTAGATATTGAGTTTTCGGTGATTTCAGCTATTATTTGTAATCACTTTTTAAAGCGTGGATTATTGGATATTTTAAAATTGCCATAACTCCTTAAATATTGAGATTTCGGTGTTGTTAGCTATTATTTGTGATCAATTTTGTAAACGAAAACTATTGGACGTTTTAAAGTGGCCATAACTTCGGCGTTTTTAGCTATTATTTTTGATCACTTTTATAAGCGTGAATTATTGGATATTTTAAAATGGCCCTAACTCCTTAAATACTGAGCTTTCGGCGTTTTAGCCATTATTTGTGATCACTTTTATGAGCGTGAATTATTGGATATTTTAAAATGGCCATAACTCCTTAAATATTGCGTTTTCGGCGTTTTTAGTAATTACTATTTTTTTTTATTTGTTTATTAATGAATTCAAATCTTAAGTTATTACATTTCTACAAGCAAACAAATAGAACAGATAATTTATTTTAGAATTACACTGTCCCCTAGGGGATACTCTAGTAATGTAAATATAATAATAATATGTTTCACAAGTATTTATCTTAAATATACAAATGTACAATGCATACCTTACTATATTGTATTGTAATGAAAAGTTTAAAAAAAAAAACATTACACCAAGGATTAGTAATTATTTATGATCACTTTAATATGCGCGAATTATTGGATATTTTAAAATGGACATAAATCCTTAAATATTGAGTTTTCGGTGATTTCAGCTATTATTTGTAATCACTTTTTAAAGCGTGGATTATTGGATATTTTAAAATTGCCATAACTCCTTAAATATTGAGATTTCAGTGTTGTTAGCTATTATTTGTGATCAATTTTGTAAACGAAAACTATTGGACGTTTTAAAGTGGCCATAACTTCGGCGTTTTTAGCTATTATTTTTGATCACTTTTATTAGCGTGAATTATTGGATATTTTAAAATGGCCCTAACTCCTTAAATACTGAGCTTTCGGCGTTTTTATCTACTATTTCACCTTTTAAAGCGTGAATTAATGGATATTTTAAAATGGACATAACTCCTTAGATATTGAGTTTTCGGTGATTTCAGCTATTATTTGTAATCACTTTTTAAAGCGTGGATTATTGGATATTTTAAAATTGCCATAACTCCTTAAATATTGAGATTTCAGTGTTGTTAGCTATTATTTGTGATCAATTTTGTAAACGAAAACTATTGGACGTTTTAAAGTTGCCATAACTTCGGCGTTTTTAGCTATTATTTTTGATCACTTTTATTAGCGTGAATTATTGGATATTTTAAAATGGCCCTAACTCCTTAAATACTGAGCTTTCGGCGTTTTTATCTACTATTTCACCTTTTAAAGCGTGAATTAATGGATATTTTAAACTGGCCATAACTCCTTAGATATTGAGTTTTCGGTGATTTCAGCTATTATTTGTAATCACTTTTTAAAGCGTGGATTATTGGATATTTTAAAATTGCCATAACTCCTTAAATATTGAGATTTCAGTGTTGTTAGCTATTATTTGTGATCAATTTTGTAAACGAAAACTATTGGACGTTTTAAATTGGCCATAACTTCGGCGTTTTTAGCTATTATTTTGATCACTTTTATTAGCGTGAATTATTGGATATTTTAAAATGGCCCTAACTCCTTAAATACTGAGCTTTCGGCGTTTTTATCTACTATTTCACCTTTTAAAGCGTGAATTAATGGATATTTTAAAATGGACATAACTCCTTAGATATTGAGTTTTCGGTGATTTCAGCTATTATTTGTAATCACTTTTTAAAGCGTGGATTATTGGATATTTTAAAATTGCCATAACTCCTTAAATATTGAGATTTCAGTGTTGTTAGCTATTATTTGTGATCAATTTTGTAAACGAAAACTATTGGACGTTTTAAAGTTGCCATAACTTCGGCGTTTTTAGCTATTATTTTTGATCACTTTTATTAGCGTGAATTATTGGATATTTTAAAATGGCCCTAACTCCTTAAATACTGAGCTTTCGGCGTTTTTATCTACTATTTCACCTTTTAAAGCGTGAATTAATGGATATTTTAAACTGGCCATAACTCCTTAGATATTGAGTTTTCGGTGATTTCAGCTATTATTTGTAATCACTTTTTAAAGCGTGGATTATTGGATATTTTAAAATTGCCATAACTCCTTAAATATTGAGATTTCGGTGTTGTTAGCTATTATTTGTGATCAATTTTGTAAACGAAAACTATTGGACGTTTTAAAGTGGCCATAACTTCGGCGTTTTTAGCTATTATTTTTGATCACTTTTATTAGCGTGAATTATTGGATATTTTAAAATGGCCCTAACTCCTTAAATACTGAGCTTTCGGCGTTTTTATCTACTATTTCACCTTTTAAAGCGTGAATTAATGGATATTTTAAACTGGCCATAACTCCTTAGATATTGAGTTTTCGGTGATTTCAGCTATTATTTGTAATCACTTTTTAAAGCGTGGATTATTGGATATTTTAAAATTGCCATAACTCCTTAAATATTGAGATTTCGGTGTTGTTAGCTATTATTTGTGATCAATTTTGTAAACGAAAACTATTGGACGTTTTAAAGTGGCCATAACTTCGGCGTTTTTAGCTATTATTTTTGATCACTTTTATAAGCGTGAATTATTAGATATTTTAAAATGGCCCTAACTCCTTAAATACTGAGCTTTCGGCGTTTTTATCTACTATTTCACCTTTTAAAGCGTGAATTAATGGATATTTTAAAATGGCCATAACTCCTTAGATATTGAGTTTTCGGTGATTTCAGCTATTATTTGTAATCACTTTTTAAAGCGTGGATTATTGGATATTTTAAAATTGCCATAACTCCTTAAATATTGAGATTTCAGTGTTGTTAGCTATTATTTGTGATCAATTTTGTAAACGAAAACTATTGGACGTTTTAAAGTGGCCATAACTTCGGCGTTTTTAGCTATTATTTTTGATCACTTTTATTAGCGTGAATTATTGGATATTTTAAAATGGCCCTAACTCCTTAAATACTGAGCTTTCGGCGTTTTTATCTACTATTTCACCTTTTAAAGCGTGAATTAATGGATATTTTAAAATGGACATAACTCCTTAGATATTGAGTTTTCGGTGATTTCAGCTATTATTTGTAATCACTTTTTAAAGCGTGGATTATTGGATATTTTAAAATTGCCATAACTCCTTAAATATTGAGATTTCAGTGTTGTTAGCTATTATTTGTGATCAATTTTGTAAACGAAAACTATTGGACGTTTTAAAGTTGCCATAACTTCGGCGTTTTAGCTATTATTTTTGATCACTTTTATTAGCGTGAATTATTGGATATTTTAAAATGGCCCTAACTCCTTAAATATTGAGCTTTCGGCGTTTTTATCTACTATTTCACCTTTTAAAGCGTGAATTAATGGATATTTTAAACTGGCCATAACTCCTTAGATATTGAGTTTTCGGTGATTTCAGCTATTATTTGTAATCACTTTTTAAAGCGTGGATTATTGGATATTTTAAAATTGCCATAACTCCTTAAATATTGAGATTTCAGTGTTGTTAGCTATTATTTGTGATCAATTTTGTAAACGAAAACTATTGGACGTTTTAAAGTGGCCATAAGTTCGGCGTTTTTAGCTATTATTTTTGATCACTTTTATAAGCGTGAATTATTGGATATTTTAAAATGGCCCTAACTCCTTAAATACTGAGCTTTCGGCGTTTTTATCTACTATTTCACTTTTTAAAGCGTGAATTAATGGATATTTTAAACTGGCCATAACTCCTTAAATATTGAGTTTTCGGCGTTTTTAGCTATTGGATATTCTAAAATGGACATAACTCTTCAAATGGCCATAACTCCTTAAATATTGACTTTTCGGCGTTTTTGTCTACAATTTAACTTTTTAAAGCGTGAATTATTGGATATTTTAAAATGGCCATAACTCCTTAAATATTGAGTTTTCGGCGTTTTTAGCTATTATTTGTGATCACTTTTTAAAGCGTGAATTATTGGATGTTTTAAAATGACCATAACTCCTTAAATATTGAGTTTTCTGCGTTTTTAGCTATTATTTTTGATCTCTTTATAAGCGTGAATTATTGGATATTTTAAAATGACCATAACTCCTTAAATATTGAGTTATCGGCGTTTTTAGTAATTATTTATGATCACTTTTATATGCGCGAATTATTGGATATTTTAAAATGGTCATAACTCCTTAAATACTGAGTTTTCGGCATTTTTAGCTGTTATTTGTGATCACTTTTATAAGCGTGAATTATTGGATATTTTAAAATGGCCATAACTCCTTAAATATTGAGTTTTCGGCGTTTTTAGCGATTAATTTTGATCAATTTTATGAGCGTAAATTATTGGCTATTTTAAAATGATCATAACTCCTTAAATATTGAGTTTTCGGCGTTTTTACTATTATTTGTGATCAATTTTGTAAGCGTAAATTATTGGACATTTTAAAATGGCCATAACTTCGGAGCTTTTTAGCTATTATTTTGGATCCCTTTTATAAGCGTGAATTACTGGATATTTTAAAATGGCCATAACTCCTTAAATATTGAGTTTTCGGCATTTTTAGCTGTTATTTGTGATCACTTTTATAAGCGTAAATTATTGGATATTTTAAAATGACCATAACTCCTTAAATATTGAGTTTTCGGCGTTTTTATCTACTATTTCACTTTTTAAAGCGTGAATTATTGGATAATATAAAATGGCCGTAACTCCTTAAATATTGAGTTTTCGGCGTTTATAGCTATTATTTGTGATCACTTTTTAAAGTGTGAATTATTGGATATTTTAAAATGGCCATAACTCCTTAAATATTGAGTTTTCGACGTTTTTAGCTATTATTTGTGATCACTTTTTAAAGCGTGAATTATTGAATATTTTAAAATGGCCATAACTTGTTCAACATTGAGTTGTCGCCGTTTTTAGCTATTATTTGTGATCACTTTTTTAAGCGTGAATTATTGAATATTTTAAAATGGCCATAACTCTTTAAATATTGAGTTTTCGGCGTTTTTAGCTATTATTTGTGATCACTTTTTAAAGCGTGAATTATTGAATATTTTAAAATGGCCATAACTCCTTAAATATCGAGTTTTCGGTGTTTTTAGCTATTATTTTTGATCACTTTTATAAGGGTGATTTATTGTATACTTTAAAATGGCCATAACTCCTTAAATATTGAGTTTTCGACATTTTTAGCTATTATTTGTGATCATTTTTTAAAGTGTGAATTATTGGATATTTTAAAATGGCCATAACTCCTTAAATATTGCGTTTTCGGCGTTTATATCTATTATTTGTGATCACTTTTTAAAGCGTGAATTGTTGGATATTTTGAAATTGCCATAACTCTTTAAATATCGAGTTTTCGGCGTTTTTATCTATTATTTGTGATCACTTTTATTAGCGTGAATTATTGGATATTTAAAAATGGCCATAACTCTTTAAATATTGAGTTTTCTGTCTTTTAGCTATTATTTATGCTCACTTTTTAAAGCGTGAATTATTGAATATTTTAAAATGGCCATATCTCTTTAAATATCCAGTTTTCGGCGTTTTCAGCTATTATTTTTGATCACTTTTATAAGCGTGAATTATTGGATATTTTAAAATGACCATATCTCCTTAAATATTTAGTTTTCGGCGTTTTTAGCTATTATTTGTGAGCACTTTTTAAAGCATGAATTATTGGATATTTTAAAATGGCCATAACTCTTTAAATATTGAGGTTTCGGCGTTTTTGGCTATTATTTGTGATCACTTTTATAATCGTGAATTATTGGATATTTTAAAAAGACCATAACTTCTTAAATATTGAGTTTTCAGCGTTTTAGCTATTATTTGTGATTACTGTTTAAAGCGTGAATTAATGGATATTTTAAAATGGCCACAACTCCTTAAGTATTGGGTTTTCGGCGTTTTTAGCTATTATTTGTGATCATTTTTTTAAGCTTGAATTAATGGATATTTTAAAATGGCCATAACTGCTTAAATATTGAGTTTTCGGTCTTTATAGCTATTATTTGTGATCATTTTTTAAAGTGTGAATTATTGGATATTTTAAAATGACCATAACTTGTTCAACATTGAGTTGTCGGCGTTTTTAGCTATTATTTGTGATCACTTTTACATGTGTGAATTATTGAATATTTTAAAGTGGTCATAACTCCTTAACTATTGAGTTTTCGGCGTTTTAAGCAATTATTTGTGATCACTTTTTAAAGCGTGAATTATTGGATATTTTAAAATGGACATAACTCCTTAAATATTGAGTTTTCGGCGTTTTTGGCTATAATTTGTGATCACTTTTTAAAGCGTGAAATATGGGATATTTTAAAATGGTCATAACTCCTTAAATATTGAGTTTTCGTCGTTTTTAGCTATTATTTGTGATCACTTTTTAAAGCGTGAATTATTGGATATTTTAAAATGGACATAACTCCTTAAATATTGAGTTTTCGTCGTTTTTAGCTATTATTTGTGATCACTTTTTAAAGCGTGAATTATTGGATATTTTAAAATGGCCATAACTCCTTAAATATTGAGTTTTCGGCGTTTTTAGTTATTATTTGTGATCACTTTTTAAAGCGTGAATTATTGGATATTTTAAAAAGGCCATAACCCTTATATATTGAGATTTCGGCGTTTTTAGCTATTATTTGTGATCAATTTTTAAAGCGTGAATTATTGGATATTTTAAAATGGCCATAACTCCTTAAATATTGAGTTTTCGGCGTTTTTAGTTATTATTTGTGATCACTTTTTAAAGCGTGAATTATTGGATATTTTAAAAAGGCCATAACCCTTATATATTGAGTTTTCTGCGTTTTTAGTTATTATTTGTGATCACTTTTTAAAGCGTGAATTATTGGATATTTTAAAAAGGCCATAACCCTTATATATTGAGATTTCGGCGTTTTTAGTTATTATTTGTGATCACTTTTATAAGAGTTAATTATTGAATATTGAATTTTCGGCGTTTTAGCTATTATTTGTGATCACTTTTTAAAGCGTGAAATATGGGATATTTTAAAATGGTCATAACTCCTTAAATATTGAGTTTTTAGCTATTATTGGTGATCACTTTTTAAAGCGTGAATTAATGGATATTTTAAAATGGCCATAACTCCTTAAATATTGAGTTTTCGGCGTTTTTAGCTATTATTTGTGTTCACTTATAAATAGGGTGAATTATTGAGTATTTTAAAATGGCCATAACTCCTTAAATATTGAGTTTTCGGCTTTTTAGCTATTTTTGGTGATCACTTTTATAAGCGTGAATTATTGGATATTTTAAAATGGCCATATCTCCTTAAATATTGAGTTTTCGGCGCTTTTAGCTATTATTTGTGATCACTTTTTAAAGCGTGCATTATTGGATATTTTAAAATGGCCATAACTCCTTAAATATTGAGTTTCGGCGTTTTTAGCTACCATTTGTGATCACATTTATGAGCGGTAATTTTTGGATATTTTAAAATAGACATAACTCCTTAAATATTGAGTTTTCAGCGCATTTAGCTATTATTTTTTATCACTTTTCTAAGGGTGAATTATTGGATATTTTGCAATGGCCATAACTCCTTAAATGTTGAGTTTTCGGCGTTTTTAGGTATTATTTGTGAGCACTTTTTAAAGCGTGAATTATTGGATATTTAAAAATGGACATAACTCCTTAAATTTGGCGTTTTTATCTTTTATTTGTGATCACTTTTTAAAGCGTCAATTATTGGATATTTTAAAACGGTCATAACTCCTAAAATATTGACTTTTCGGCTTTTTATTGGTGGTCACTTTTATAAGCGTGAATTATTGGATATATTAAAATGGCCATAACTCATTAAATATTGTGTTTTCAGCATTTTTAGCTATTATTTGTGATCACTTTTTAAAGCGTGAATTAATGGATATTTTAAAATGGCCATAACTCCTTAAATATTGAGTTTTCGGCTTTTTTAGCTATTATTGGTGATCACTTTTATGAGCGTGAACTATTGGATATTTTAAAATGGCCATATCTCCTTATATATTGAGTTTTCGGCGTTTTAGCTATTATTTTTGATCACTTTTATAAGCTTGAATTATTGAATATTTTAAAATGGCCATAACTCCTTAAATATTGAGATTTCGGCGTTTTAGCTATTATTTTTGATCACTTTTATAAGCTTGAATTATTGAATGTTTTAAAATGGCCATAGCTCCTTAAATATTGAGTTTTCGGCGTTTTAGCTATTATTTTTGATCACTTTTCAAAGCGTGAATTATTGGATATTTTAAAATGGCCATAACTCCTTAAATATTGAGTTTTCGCCCTATTTAGCTATTATTTGTGATCAATTTTTAAAGCGTGAATTATTGGATACTTTAAAATGGCCATAACTCCTTAAATATTGAGCTTTAGGCGTTTTAGCTATTATTTTTGATCACTTTTATAAGCTTGAATTATTGAATATTTTAAAATGGCCATAACTCCTTAAATATTGAGATTTCGGCGTTTTAGCTATTATTTTTGATCACTTTTATAAGCTTGAATTATTGAATGTTTTAAAATGGCCATAGCTCCTTAAATATTGAGTTTTCGGCGTTTTAGCTATTATTTGTGATCACTTTTTAAAGTGTGAATTATTGGATATTTTAAAATGGCCATAACTCCTTAAATATTGAGTTTTCGACGTTTTTAGCTATTATTTGTGATCACTTTTTAAAGCGTGAATTATTGAATATTTTAAAATGGCCATAACTTGTTCAACATTGAGTTGTCGCCGTTTTTAGCTATTATTTGTGATCACTTTTTTAAGCGTGAATTATTGAATATTTTAAAATGGCCATAACTCTTTAAATATTGAGTTTTCGGCGTTTTTAGCTATTATTTGTGATCACTTTTTAAAGCGTGAATTATTGAATATTTTAAAATGGCCATAACTCCTTAAATATCGAGTTTTCGGCGTTTTTAGCTATTATTTTTGATCACTTTTATAAGCGTGAATTATTGGATATTTTAAAATGACCATATCTCCTTAAATATTTAGTTTTCGGCGTTTTTAGCTATTATTTGTGAGCACTTTTTAAAGCATGAATTATTGGATATTTTAAAATGGCCATAACTCTTTAAATATTGAGGTTTCGGCGTTTTTGGCTATTATTTGTGATCACTTTTATAATCGTGAATTATTGGATATTTTAAAAAGACCATAACTTCTTAAATATTGAGTTTTCAGCGTTTTAGCTATTATTTGTGATTACTGTTTAAAGCGTGAATTAATGGATATTTTAAAATGGCCACAACTCCTTAAGTATTGGGTTTTCGGCGTTTTTAGCTATTATTTGTGATCACTTTTTTAAGCTTGAATTAATGGATATTTTAAAATGGCCATAACTGCTTAAATATTGAGTTTTCGGTCTTTATAGCTATTATTTGTGATCATTTTTAAAGTGTGAATTATTGGATATTTTAAAATGACCATAACTTGTTCAACATTGAGTTGTCGGCGTTTTTAGCTATTATTTGTGATCACTTTTACATGTGTGAATTATTGAATATTTTAAAGTGGTCATAACTCATTAACTATTGAGTTTTCGGCGTTTTAAGCAATTATTTGTGATCACTTTTATAAGCGTGAATTATTGAATTTTTTAAAATGGACATAACTCCTTAAATATTGAGTTTTCGTCGTTTTTAGCTATTATTTGTGATCACTTTTTAAAGCGTGAATTATTGGATATTTTAAAATGGCCATAACTCCTTAAATATTGAGTTTTCGGCGTTTTTAGTTATTATTTGTGATCACTTTTTAAAGCGTGAATTATTGGATATTTTAAAAAGGCCATAACCCTTATATATTGAGTTTTCGGCGTTTTTAGTTATTATTTGTGATCACTTTTTAAAGCGTGAATTATTGGATATTTTAAAAAGGCCATAACCCTTATATATTGAGATTTCGGCGTTTTTAGCTATTATTTGTGATCAATTTTTAAAGCGTGAATTATTGGATATTTTAAAAGGGCCATAACTCCTTAAATATTGAGTTTTCGGCGTTTTTAGTTATTATTTGTGATCACTTTTTAAAGCGTGAATTATTGGATATTTTAAAAAGGCCATAACCCTTATATATTGAGTTTTCTGCGTTTTTGGTTATTATTTGTGATCACTTTTTAAAGCGTGAATTATTGGATATTTTAAAAAGGCCATAACCCTTATATATTGAGATTTCGGCGTTTTTAGTTATTATTTGTGATAACTTTTATAAGAGTTAATTATTGAATATTGAATTTTCGGCGTTTTAGCTATTATTTGTGATCACTTTTTAAAGCGTGAAATATGGGATATTTTAAAATGGTCATAACTCCTTAAATATTGAATTTTTAGCTATTATTGGTGATCACTTTTTAAAGCGTGAATTAATGGATATTTTAAAATGGCCATAACTCCTTAAATATTGAGTTTTCGGCGTTTTTAGCTATTATTTGTGTTCACTTATAAATAGGGTGAATTATTGAGTATTTTAAAATGGCCATAACTCCTTAAATATTGAGTTTTCGGCTTTTTAGCTATTTTTGGTGATCACTTTTATAAGCGTGAATTATTGGATATTTTAAAATGGCCATATCTCCTTAAATATTGAGTTTCGGCGTTTTTAGCTACCATTTGTGATCACATTTATGAGCGGTAATTTTGGATATTTTAAAATAGACATAACTCCTTAAATATTGAGTTTTCAGCGCATTTAGCTATTATTTTTTATCACTTTTCTAAGGGTGAATTATTGGATATTTTGCAATGGCCATAACTCCTTAAATGTTGAGTTTTCGGCGTTTTTAGGTATTATTGGTGATCACTTTTATGAGCGTGAACTATTGGATATTTTAAAATGGCCATATCTCCTTAAATATTGAGTTTTCGGCGTTTTAGCTATTATTTGTGATCACTTTTTAAAGCGTGCATTATTGGATATTTTAAAATGGCCATAACTCCTTAAATATTGAGTTTCGGCGTTTTTAGCTACCATTTGTGATCACATTTATGAGCGGTAATTTTTGGATATTTTAAAATAGACATAACTCCTTAAATATTGAGTTTTCAGCGCATTTAGCTATTATTTTTTATCACTTTTCTAAGGGTGAATTATTGGATATTTTGCAATGGCCATAACTCCTTAAATGTTGAGTTTTCGGCGTTTTTAGGTATTATTTGTGAGCACTTTTTAAAGCGTGAATTATTGGATATTTAAAAATGGCCATAACTCCTTAAATTTGGCGTTTTTAGCTTTTATTTGTGATCACTTTTTAAAGCGTCAATTATTGGATATTTTAAAACGGTCATAACTCCTAAAATATTGACTTTTCGGCTTTTTATTGGTGGTCACTTTTATAAGCGTGAATTATTGGATATATTAAAATGGCCATAACTCATTAAATATTGTGTTTTCAGCATTTTTAGCTATTATTTGTGATCACTTTTTAAAGCGTGAATTAATGGATATTTTAAAATGGCCATAACTCCTTAAATATTGAGTTTTCGGCTTTTTTAGCTATTATTGGTGATCACTTTTATGAGCGTGAACTATTGGATATTTTAAAATGGCCATATCTCCTTAAATATTGAGTTTTCGGCGTTTTAGCTATTATTTTTGATCACTTTTATAAGCTTGAATTATTGAATATTTTAAAATGGCCATAACTCCTTAAATATTGAGATTTCGGCGTTTTAGCTATTATTTTTGAACACTTTTATAAGCTTGAATTATTGAATGTTTTAAAATGGCCATAGCTCCTTAAATATTGAGTTTTCGGCGTTTTAGCTATTATTTTTGATCACTTTTCAAAGCGTGAATTATTGGATATTTTAAAATGGCCATAACTCCTTAAATATTGAGTTTTCGCCCTATTTAGCTATTATTTGTGATCAATTTTTAAAGCGTGAATTATTGGATACTTTAAAATGGCCATAACTCCTTAAATATTGAGTTTTAGGCGTTTTAGCTATTATTTTTGATCACTTTTATAAGCTTGAATTATTGAATATTTTAAAATGGCCATAACTCCTTAAATATTGAGTTTTCGGCGTTTTAGCTATTATTTGTGATCACTTTTTTAAGCTTGAATTAATGGATATTTTAAAATGGCCATAACTGCTTAAATATTGAGTTTTCGGTCTTTATAGCTATTATTTGTGATCATTTTTTAAAGTGTGAATTATTGGATATTTTAAAATGACCATAACTTGTTCAACATTGAGTTGTCGGCGTTTTTAGCTATTATTTGTGATCACTTTTACATGTGTGAATTATTGAATATTTTAAAGTGGTCATAACTCATTAACTATTGAGTTTTCGGCGTTTTAAGCAATTATTTGTGATCACTTTTATAAGCGTGAATTATTGAATTTTTTAAAATGGACATAACTCCTTAAATATTGAGTTTTCGTCGTTTTTAGCTATTATTTGTGATCACTTTTTAAAGCGTGAATTATTGGATATTTTAAAATGGCCATAACTCCTTAAATATTGAGTTTTCGGCGTTTTTAGTTATTATTTGTGATCACTTTTTAAAGCGTGAATTATTGGATATTTTAAAAAGGCCATAACCCTTATATATTGAGTTTTCGGCGTTTTTAGTTATTATTTGTGATCACTTTTTAAAGCGTGAATTATTGGATATTTTAAAAAGGCCATAACCCTTATATATTGAGATTTCGGCGTTTTTAGCTATTATTTGTGATCAATTTTAAAGCGTGAATTATTGGATATTTTAAAAGGGCCATAACTCCTTAAATATTGAGTTTTCGGCGTTTTTAGTTATTATTTGTGATCACTTTTTAAAGCGTGAATTATTGGATATTTTAAAAAGGCCATAACCCTTATATATTGAGTTTTCTGCGTTTTTGGTTATTATTTGTGATCACTTTTTAAAGCGTGAATTATTGGATATTTTAAAAAGGCCATAACCCTTATATATTGAGATTTCGGCGTTTTTAGTTATTATTTGTGATAACTTTTATAAGAGTTAATTATTGAATATTGAATTTTCGGCGTTTTAGCTATTATTTGTGATCACTTTTTAAAGCGTGAAATATGGGATATTTTAAAATGGTCATAACTCCTTAAATATTGAATTTTTAGCTATTATTGGTGATCACTTTTTAAAGCGTGAATTAATGGATATTTTAAAATGGCCATAACTCCTTAAATATTGAGTTTTCGGCGTTTTTAGCTATTATTTGTGTTCACTTATAAATAGGGTGAATTATTGAGTATTTTAAAATGGCCATAACTCCTTAAATATTGAGTTTTCGGCTTTTTAGCTATTTTTGGTGATCACTTTTATAAGCGTGAATTATTGGATATTTTAAAATGGCCATATCTCCTTAAATATTGAGTTTCGGCGTTTTTAGCTACCATTTGTGATCACATTTATGAGCGGTAATTTTTGGATATTTTAAAATAGACATAACTCCTTAAATATTGAGTTTTCAGCGCATTTAGCTATTATTTTTTATCACTTTTCTAAGGGTGAATTATTGGATATTTTGCAATGGCCATAACTCCTTAAATGTTGAGTTTTCGGCGTTTTTAGGTATTATTGGTGATCACTTTTATGAGCGTGAACTATTGGATATTTTAAAATGGCCATATCTCCTTAAATATTGAGTTTTCGGCGTTTTAGCTATTATTTGTGATCACTTTTTAAAGCGTGCATTATTGGATATTTTAAAATGGCCATAACTCCTTAAATATTGAGTTTCGGCGTTTTTAGCTACCATTTGTGATCACATTTATGAGCGGTAATTTTTGGATATTTTAAAATAGACATAACTCCTTAAATATTGAGTTTTCAGCGCATTTAGCTATTATTTTTTATCACTTTTCTAAGGGTGAATTATTGGATATTTTGCAATGGCCATAACTCCTTAAATGTTGAGTTTTCGGCGTTTTTAGGTATTATTTGTGAGCACTTTTTAAAGCGTGAATTATTGGATATTTAAAAATGGCCATAACTCCTTAAATTTGGCGTTTTTAGCTTTTATTTGTGATCACTTTTTAAAGCGTCAATTATTGGATATTTTAAAACGGTCATAACTCCTAAAATATTGACTTTTCGGCTTTTTATTGGTGGTCACTTTTATAAGCGTGAATTATTGGATATATTAAAATGGCCATAACTCATTAAATATTGTGTTTTCAGCATTTTTAGCTATTATTTGTGATCACTTTTTAAAGCGTGAATTAATGGATATTTTAAAATGGCCATAACTCCTTAAATATTGAGTTTTCGGCTTTTTTAGCTATTATTGGTGATCACTTTTATGAGCGTGAACTATTGGATATTTTAAAATGGCCATATCTCCTTAAATATTGAGTTTTCGGCGTTTTAGCTATTATTTTTGATCACTTTTATAAGCTTGAATTATTGAATATTTTAAAATGGCCATAACTCCTTAAATATTGAGATTTCGGCGTTTTAGCTATTATTTTTGATCACTTTTATAAGCTTGAATTATTGAATGTTTTAAAATGGCCATAGCTCCTTAAATATTGAGTTTTCGGCGTTTTAGCTATTATTTTTGATCACTTTTCAAAGCGTGAATTATTGGATATTTTAAAATGGCCATAACTCCTTAAATATTGAGTTTTCGCCCTATTTAGCTATTATTTGTGATCAATTTTTAAAGCGTGAATTATTGGATACTTTAAAATGGCCATAACTCCTTAAATATTGAGTTTTAGGCGTTTTAGCTATTATTTTTGATCACTTTTATAAGCTTGAATTATTGAATATTTTAAAATGGCCATAACTCCTTAAATATTGAGTTTTCGGCGTTTTAGCTATTATTTGTGATCACTTTTCAAAGCGTGAATTATTGGATATTTTAAAATGGCAATAACTCTTTAAATATTGAATTTTCGGCGTTTTTAGATATTATTTGTGATCACTTTTAAAGCGTGAATTAATGTGATCGCTTCTATAATCGTGAATTATTGGATATTTTAAAATGGCCATAACTCCTTAAATATTGAGTTTTCGGCGTTTTTAGCTATTACTTATGATCACTTTTTAAAGCGTGAATTATTGGATATTTTAAAATGGCCATAACTCCTTAAATATTGAGTTTTCGGCGTTTTTAGCTATTATTTGTGATCACTTTTTAAAGCGTGAATTATTGGATACTTTAAAATGGCCGTAACTCCTTAAATATTGAGTTTTCGGCGTTTTTAGCTATTATTTGTGATCACTTTTTAAAGCGTGAATTATTGGATATTTTAAAATGACCATAACTCCTTAAATATTGAGTTTTCGGCGTTTTTAGCTATTATTTTTGATCACTTTTATAAGCGTGAATTATTGAATTTTTTAAAATGGTCGTAACTCCTTAAATATTGAATTTTCGGCGTTTTTAGCTATTATTTGTGATCACTTTTTAAAGCGTGAATTATTGGAAATTTTAAAATGACCATAACACCTTAAATATTGAGTTTTCGGCATTTATAAAGGTGAATTATTGAATATTTTAAAATGGCCATAACTCTTTAAATATTGAGTTTTCGGCGTTTTTAGCTATTATTTGTGATAACTCTTATAAGTGTGAATTACTGAATATTTTAAAATGGTCGTAACTCCGTAAATATTGAGTTTTCGGCGTTTTTAGCTATTATTGGTGATCACTTTTTAAAGCGTGAATTATTGGATACTTTAAAATAGCCATAACTCCTTAAATATTGAGTTTTCGGCGTTTTCAGCTATTATTTGTGATCACTTTTCAAAGCGTGAATTATTGAATATTTTAAAATGGCCATAATTCCTTAAATATAGAGTTTTTGGCGTTTTTAGCTTTTATTTATGATCACTTTGTAAAGCGTGAATTATTGTGATCGCTTCTATAATCGTGAATTATTGGATATTTTAAAATGGCCAAACTCCTTAAATATTGAGTTTTCGACGTTTTTTTCTATTATTTGTGATCACTTTTCAAAGCGTTAACTATTAAATATTTGAAAATGGCCATAACTCCTTAAATATTGAGTTTTCGGCGTTTTAGCTATTATTTGTGATCACTTTTATAAGCTTGAATTAATGGATATTTTAAAATGGCCATAACTCCTTAAATATTGAGTTTTCAGCGTTTTAGCTATTATTTGTGATCACTTTCTAAAGCGTGAATTATTGGATATTTTAAAATGGCCATAACTCCTTAAATATTGAGTTTTCGGAGTTTTTAGATATTATTTGTCATCATTTTTTAAAGCGTGAATTATTGTGATCGCTTCTATAATCGTGAATTTTTGGATATTTTAAAATGGCCATAACTCCTTAAATATTGTGTTTTCGGCGTTTTCAGCTATTATTTGTGATTAATTTTTTAAAGCGTGAGTTATTGAATATTTTAAAATAGCCATAATTCCTTAAATATTGAGTTTTCGGCGTTCTTAGCTATTATTTGTGATCACTTTTTAAAGCGTGAATTATTGTGATCGCTTCTATAATCGTGAATTATTGGATATTTTAAAATGGCCATAACTCCTTAAATATTAGTTTTTGGCGTTTTAAGCTATTATTTGTGATCACTTTTCAAAGCGTTAATTATTGAATATTTGAAAATGGCCATAACTCCTTAAATGCTTGAATTAAGCTTGAATTATTGGATATTTTAAAATGGCCATAAATCCTTAAATATTGAGTTTTCAGCGTTTTAGCTATTATTTGTGATCACTTTCTAAAGCGTGAATTATTGGATATCTTAAAATGGCCATAACTCCTTAAATATTGAGTTTTCGGAGTTTTAGCTATTATTTGTGATCACTTTTCAAAGCGTGATTAATTGGATATTTTAAAATGGCAATAACTCTTGAAGTATTGAGTTTTCGGCGTTTTTAGATATTATTTGTCATCATTTTTTAAAGCGTGAATTATTGTGATCGCTTCTATAATCGTGCATTATTGGATATTTTAAAATGGCCATAACTCCTTAAATATTAGTTTTTGGCGTTTTAAGCTATTATTTGTGATCACTTTTCAAAGCGTTAATTATTGAATATTTGAAAATGGCCATAACTCCTTAAATATTTAGTTTTCGGCGTTTTTAGTTATTATTTGTGATCACTTTCTACAGCGTGAATTAATGGATATTATAGGCGTGAATTATTGGATGCTTTAAAATGGCCATAACTCCTTAAATATTGAGTTTTCGGCGTTTTTAGCTATTATTTGTGATCACTTTCTAAAGCGTGAATTATTGGATATTTTAAAATGTCCATAACTCCTTAAATATTGAGTTTTCGGCGTTTTTAGATATTATTTGTGATCACTTTTTAAAGCGTGAATTATTGTGATCGCTTCTATAATCGTGAATTATTGGATATTTTAAAATGGCCATAACTCCTTAAATATTGAGTTTTCGGCGTTTTTAGCTATTACTTGTGATCACTTTTTAAAGCGTGAATTATTGGATACTTTAAAATGGCCATAACTCCTTAAATATTGAGTTTTAGGCGTTTTTAGCTACTATTTGTGATCACTTTTATAAGAGTGAATTATTGTATGCTTTTAAATGACCATAACTCCTTAAATATAGAGTTTTCGACGTTTTTAGCTATTATTTGTGATCACTTTTTAAAGCGTGAATTAATGGATATTATAGGCGTGAATTATTGGATGCTTTAAAATGGCCATAACTCCTTAAATATTGAGTTTTCGGCGTTTTTAGCTATTATTTGTGATCACTTTCTAAAGCGTGAATTATTGGATATTTTAAAATGTCCATAACTCCTTAAATATTGAGTTTTCGGCGTTTTAGCTATTATCTGTGATCACTTTTCAAAGCGTGAATTATTGGATATTTTAAAATGGCAATAACTCTTTAAATATTGAGTTTTCGGCGTTTTTAGATATTATTTGTGATCACTTTTTAAAGCGTTAATTATTGAATATTTGAAAATGGCCAAAACTCCTTAAATATTGAGTTTTCGGCGTTTTAGCTATTATTTTTGATCACTTTTATAAGCTTGAATTATTTAATATTTTAAAATGGCCGTAACTCCTTAAATATTGAGTTTTCGGCGTTTTAGCTATTATTTTTGATCACTCTTATAAGCTTGAATTATTGAATGTTTTAAAGTGGCCATAACTCCTTAAATATAGAGTTTTCGGCGTTTTTAGCTATTATTTGTGATCATTTTTTAAAGCGTGAATTATTGGACATTGTAGGCGTGAATTATTGGATATTTTAAAATGGCCATAACTCCTTAAATATTGAGTTTTCGGCGTTTTATTTGTGATCACTTTTTAAAGCGTGATTTTTTGGATATTTTAAAATGGCCATAACTTCTTAAATATTGAGTTTTCGGCGTTTTAGCTATTATTTGTGATCACTTTTCAAAGCGTGAATTATTGGATATTTTAAAATAGCAATAACTCTTTAAATATTGAGTTTTCGGCGTTTTTAGATATTATTGTGATCACTTTTTAAAGCGTGAATTGTCGGAAATTTTAAAATGGCCATAACTCCTTAAATATTGAGTTTTCGGTTTTTTAAGCTATTATTTGCGATCGCTTCTATAATCGTGAATTATTGGATATTTTAAAATGGCCATAACTCTTTTAATATTGAGTTTTCGGTGTTGTTACCCATTATTTGTGATCACTTTTATAAGCGTGAATAGTAGTAGTGATCTGGGGGAGGAAGTGGCAAATGATATAAAATTTTACGACCTGGGACTTCCGCTTACAAGATGCGTCCTTTACACCTTGAGGGCAATAAAAATATGTAATGAGACTCATATATATATATTTTTTTTGTTTTGGTTTTTATGTTTGGGTTTTTATTTCACATTGGGAATGTTTAAACCACTGTGTGTGT